>NC_081408.1:364419811-364717311 GCF_030272615.1 Cryptomeria japonica | reverse complement strand
TCTCCAGAATTGGTGATAGAATGTGTGAAAGGGTACATCCCTAAAGCTAGAGAAATTAGGACTATTGAGAAGCGCTTGATGGCCAAGCTTGATGGAATTTATATCAACATTATCCTCCGACTACCATACAACGAACATTTCACTTGCTTTGATAAACAAAAGGCTTACAAGTATTTCAGTGATAACAGAAGCAAGTACTTGAACAACTTAGCCCAAAAATGGATGGTAACATCCAGACGTGGATAGTCTTAGCTTCCCAAAATGATTCATCACTCTTTTTTTATTAAAGAAATCTTTCATGTGATAGTCTTACTCCATAGAGTAACAAGTAGTCTCGATTCAACAGAGTCTAAGATGTGGATGTACCTTTTCATCATGGTTATATTAGCCGAAAAACAATTCATTTATTGGGGTCATCTTATTAGTGATTGCATAAATAATTAGTTGATACACTTCAATGCAAGACAACGTTTCCACATGTCTTCTTATTTGGAATATGCAATTTCTAATTTGAGGTCATGGCTATGTTTAAGCACTATTGGCAGTCTGAATCAGGAGACACAGATTTACAACTACGAAAAGTAGTTGTAGTTAGAGGAGAGTTATGTGTATTTTAGATGAGATAATGATGCCTTTACAATGCTAGCAGTGAGACTACTTCAAGGAAATACAGCTACCAGAATATCGAAAAGAGTGACAACGTTGATCAAGAAGTACAAAAGTTACTTCATTTAGTTTTCAAAATTCACCTACCTTCGAGTAGGAGGATTCGATGGCTATGCTTATAGGCTACTGTAATACCCTAAAATTGGTCACCTAAACCATGGGCCCCTAATTTCGACAACATCACCAAGGTCCTAACCAAAGGCAATTAAATCAATTTTGAGCACACAATTAATTAATTCTTCAATCATCAAATGTCACATGGCAAG
The DNA here is from genome assembly GCF_030272615.1 of Cryptomeria japonica. Lineage (NCBI taxonomy): Eukaryota > Viridiplantae > Streptophyta > Pinopsida > Cupressales > Cupressaceae > Cryptomeria > Cryptomeria japonica. Next base: position 364,716,379 of record NC_081408.1, on the reverse strand, counting down.
TGAATTATTCTATATTAATTAAATCATTCCAAGTAAATCATTTTGATCAATTAAACCTATTTAATTTATTAAATATCCTAGCATATTTAATTAATTAATAAATTTACCATTAATTATAAAAAAGGAATTAATTTATGACAAAAGAGGAATCAATCACAAAGTAAGAGTTAAATTGAAAATAAAATAAAAGAATTGAATTGAAAGAGAAATCAAACTTGAGATATTATTTCTTTCTTCTAAATTGAGAACTTGAAATCAGAAAAGCAATTAAATGAATTATTAATCATTCTCTAAAATTAGAACTCAAAGCTTTTGGGAAAAGAAGTTTAGTTGCATTGAAAAGACTATTTTCTTGAATAAATAAAAGAATTACCTATTTTTATCTCAAGTGCATGGAATTAATTGAATTATATCTCTAATGCAAGCTCAAACTTCTTTTCTGAATGCATATCAATTAAACTATAATTGGAATCTATCTCAAGGTTAACTGAATTTTATTTCTCAATTATTTCAATTATCCTAAATTGTTCTTTTTCTTGATCTCTCTTGTGATTCTCTATAAATTCAGCCTTCATCTCTCATTCAAAACACCTTGGAGATTTATTGTTATTGAAGATATTGTGCTTGCTTTTTGAGATTATTGCATCTTAGTTTAATTTCTTTTTGCATATTTCATGATTTCTTGAATTCATATAGCTTACTATTCATCCATCTAGCATAATCTTGCATCAATTTAGCTTAATATCATGCTCATATAGATTAAATCCTTCATCTTGGTGTAGTCTAGTCACTGGTATTGCTTATACAAATCTGAGAGCAATCTTATACTCGCATCTTTTAGAAGGAAATTAGTCAATTTGTTATGGTTTTATTATTTATGCTTATATCTGTCTAACCATACATGTAATGACTTAATTGAAGTGTTATGTCTTGCAGCTTACAGATACTTATTTCACTTTTTCACACACACATTTCTGGTGCCCACTGTGAGGCAGAAGACTACATCTTTCAGCCTCGAAGACTAACTTTTTTTTATTTTTCAGATTTTTTATTTTTTTGAATTTTCGTTTGTACAATTACTGCGAATTATCGTACGAGTTTTCCCACAGTGTCAGATGATAAACTGCAATTATCGTACGATTCGGTGAGAATTGTCCTACGGTACTCTATATTTTTGGTTAAAAAGCATACTTCATTACTCAGGTTCTCATTCAATTTTTATCATACTAACATTGACCCTGGCTTATTGTTCATCTTTCTAAGAAATTTTCACAGCCTAATCAGTTTTTGCAGAACGCTTGTCGAAGAATATGCTTGTTAAACAAAGGCAATATGACTACTGATTCATTGTCTTTGCAGGTTGCCTGAGGATATTCGAGCAAACATTGTGTATTCATTAAATTCATTTTTTAGGCACCTAACTTGCTATCTGGTTAATGAACAAATCTATCTTTCATGTTTTAAGAAAATTCTAAGAGGTAGGAGAGTATGCTCTTGTCTGCATAGACAATAAGAAATCCAGACCCTTGAGGTGTTTTTTTTTAAGTTTGAGATTTGTATATCTTTAGCGGGCCTACCCTCTCGAGGAGCTAATAAACTCAAACCCATCAGGGTCGGTGAGAGGGGAACGACCCAAGTGGGAATGGCTAAATGCCAAGTACTCCAACCCACTATAAAATAAATGTGATTTGATGAAAATCAAGTCAACGACAGTGCTTGAGAATAGCTCTCCTTTGTACCTTCGGGTATATTAAACCTTGGTTTTCAAGGTCGGGAGACCTCTTAATAGAGTTTATACCTCGACACGTCGAACAGATCCCTTTCTAGTTCCAATTAAAATTAGAAGCTACCCAGTTCACCTCCGAAAGGGGGATAATCTTTGTGCAAGAGAGATAGTAACTCTCCCAAGACACTTGCCATATCATGCCCCCATTAGTGTTTGGAGTCAGCTAATATGACATTCAGAATCCATTGCATGAGACTCAATGGCCGTATTCTGATTAGCTATTGGGTGTGTACCTAAGTCAGCAAGCAAAGGTTTTCTTCTCTCACCAATTTCCATAGGGTTAGCATGTTGTGATTGGAGACATTATACATATTGTGTGTTTACTATGTTTTCATCCCTGAAACTAAAACTGAAATACCAAATATGGAGAAAACAATAAACAACTCAGTAGTCAAAACTCTATCCATGTAAAAACTAGTCTATCCTAGTCAAAACTCTGTCTATGTCAAAACTAGTCTATCCTAGTTGAAACTTTGCTCGTGTCACAAACTAGTCTATCTCAGTTGTCCAAAAATTCAGTCCATCTCAAAACTGGTCGTCGTTAGTCATTAAAATCTTAGTCTGTCAAAAAATTTGTCTTTGTCCAATAAATTGTCATACGAGTCTTTTGATTTATCATCCTGCTACTTATCTGTTGTCGTATGAAATTTCATCACGTCTAATAGTTTATCATCTAAGCCTCTGTTTTGTGTCGTACGAAACCTGATAATATGTCATCCTACTTAGGGAAGTTTCGTCTAAACCTTGATTTTGTATCGTACAAAACATCATCGCATTCATCGGTTTATCATCTGAGGTATACCCATTTGTCGTATGAACCTAGGCAGCTATTATCACTATTTTGATTATTGGGTAATTTGTGTTCTTTAATCCGCTAAAATCTGCAAAATGGTGCTTAGTTTCTTCATTCTTCTTCTAAGGGTTATTCGTTTAAGGGTTTAGGGTTTTTGCATTTCACCTTTTCCCTCTTGAAATACCTGCGTTCTATTTTCTTGTTACTTTTTCCACTTAGGTGGAAGGGTCGGTCCGTCATGAGAAGAGGTCCCCCCTTTAAGTTTTGCCTTAGGTGGGTCGTTAATAATGTTTTTAATTTTTTGCCTTCTCCTAAGTTTTCATTTCTTTGTCAGGCTTAGTAAAGATCATTCAAGTTCTAGTTGATCCAATGATGCGCGCGGTCTCGCAAAGGGAAGTAACCTGATGCTTACCTTTCGCGAAGCAGTGAAAGATTGGTGGGCCCGGTAGGTAAGCTAAAGAATGAGTTAAGGATCATGCATCGTGTTCATGATCTGATGGATGGCATTATCTTGCAAAGGGAAGATGCATGAGGTTTATGCTTCATGAAACAGTGAAAGGATGACGGGCCCCAAAGGTAAGTGGATCCCTTGGTTAAAGAGCGAAAATTTTTGACAAGATCTAGTGGTCGGCACTATTTCGCATGGTAAAGATACACAAATTTTACCTTTCACAAAGTAGCAAAAAAGGCAGTGGGCCCAACAAAAGGGTGGCTTCCAAGATAAAGAAATTGCATCTTCGAGAAGATCCAACGATGCGCATTGTTTCGCAACGCGAAGCTACACGGTGATTAACCTTTGCAAAACAACAAAAAACCACTAGCGGTTGTGGTCACGGTTAGTTGAATAGACAAGCAGTCGCCGTGAAGAATAACGGTCGAGCAGATAGTGGATGATCCAACAGTTAGCATTGTTTCACATGGAAAAGATGCAATATTTTTATCCTTTGCGAAGTAGCAAAAGGAAGGCGGGGCCCATTTCTAAGCAGGATGACTCAGGTAAGGTAAAGAACGTGCACATCTTTCAAGATCCAATGGATGGCATTGTTTTGAAATGAAAAGATGCGAGGTTTTTATCTTTTGCAAAGCAGCGAAAAGGCAAGACACTTAGAAAATTCTTTGTGGTCCATTGGAGCCATTTTACAAAATGATTGCCGAAGCATGTGGCTTAATTTTTCTATTCAATGCTCAGTTGTCGTAATAAGCTTCACATCAGCTAAAACTTTGGCATCATTTCGAAGAGTCTTGCAAAGGAACCGGTGCACAGAGCGAATTTCTTCAGGCAACAATTTTATGCATATTGCTTGATAGTTAAAATTTGAATTGGTATCACTCTGTGCTTGAATTCTCATAAGTTTGTCTAAGTTTTAATTGAAATAACTGTAATTCCAAGATGGCACCACGAAGAGATTTCACAAGGAAGATAAATTATTAGGAGAGAGCCATTTGTGATGACTTTTTAGAGTAGTTAACTATGTCTACTAATGCCGCAGCTAAGATTAAAGAATTGGTGTCCAAAGCTCCCCGCCTGAGAATTGGCAACGGTTTGTATGACAAAGGGAATTGGTTAAGGGATTCTTAGATAGGAATATCAGGTTTGGGATTCTTCAAAGTGGGATTTGGCCAGAGAAAGTCCCCTACTCCAATGAATATTATATGGGAGTTAGATGTTGGAAAGCTCATAGTCCCTGGGGTTTTCATGGATGTGGACCTGTTAACCCAAATTACAAATAACTATGACCCTGTTGCCAAATGTGTGAGAAATCTAAATGGGGGGTCACTAATTGAAATAAATGATGATGAGTTCAGGAGAGTTTTTGGGCTTAGTGAACTATCAAATTACTTAGAGCCCATCAATTTTGAAACATTAGCAAAGGTGTATGAGGCTCAGAGAGATCACCTTAGAAGTGGCCCTCTGAAAGAATTTTTTGTCAAAATAGGAGGATTGACTGTTGTAGGTCCTAGCACCATGGAACCCTTCTCTCTAAATCTATTTACTTTGAGGGATAAAGGGATGTATTGGTCCTTATGTCATATTATTGTGGATATTGCCTATACTTATGAAGAAACACAAGAAGGAATGCCTAGAGAACCACCAAATGATGAAATAGACTTGACTGTAGAGGAGTTTAAAGGCAAAGAGTTAGACCCTATCATCAAACAGGCCAGTGAGGAATTTATGGCCGATAATAATTTTATTACAACAAGATCTTTCATGCAATTTGTTTGGAGGCAAAATATAGAACAATTTAAAGCAAAATGTGAGAAGAAGAAAAGTGAACATCCCCACAAAGATACATCTGTAGTGGAAGAAGAAGTGAAACAAGAAAAGATGATAGAATTCAAAGCCATTACTCCTGAGCAGGGGAGAGAAATGGTAGCAAAAGCTGGTGTATTAATTCTTCTTGAGTGGGATATAGTAGATGCATTAGTGCTTGAAGCAGTAAGGAAAGAAACAAAACCCTTGGAAGGAGTGACATTTAGCAAGGACCATGCTACTTTGGTCATGTGGTCTCTAAGGAGGGATGAGAGAAGAAAGAGGAAGGACACCTCAGAGTCTAGCTATCTTGGAGGTATGATTGTGAGGAGAGTGCAGGACACAGGGGTAGTAGAGAATGCTAGCACAGTTTTGGAATCAGCAAAATTCAGTGTGGTGGTAGCTGAGAAATAAGCCAAGGAAAAAGTTGATCTCCAGGTAAAACTGGAGATGATTCTAAAAGGTTATAATGAGGCCAAAGTGGAGATAGCCCACAGGGATAGTATCATTGCCAAATTGAAAAACCAATTAGCAGGGCAATGCCAGAGAGGTGAATCTTCTACCTTAATGATTGCCTCTTCTCCAGCAAAACATCCATCCACCAGTCCAATCATCAAATTTCCCCCTTCTCCTATGACTTCTGGTTTTCAATCAATTGAGACCATACAAGATGAAGTGGAAAAGTTGAAGCAGACTCAAGCCATGTTTGCAAGTAAGTACAAGGAAAAGGTCAGAGGCACAATTTTGACGTTTGCTGACACAATAGGGGTTTCTATTGTGCATATATATATGCAGAGAATTTTGAACATGCTGAGAAGTTTAAATGAGGATAAGGTTGTTCTAGAGCCAATTTTGAATAAGTGGATGCCTAGGGAGGTGGAATTGGAATTCATGTGTTCATCCCATGAAGAAGCAAATGATGATGCCACTATTAAATCCACCTGTGAGTTAGTGAAAGGCATGACCAAGTTGGTAGAAGGAAGAGTTGGTCTAGAAAGAAAGGCAAATTTGTATAGAAAGGAATATGCTAACCAAAAATTTGAAATATTTCCTGGAGGTTTTGTCAGCACAAGTGAGTTAAAAGATGAAAATGTATGGCTAGATGAGTTAGGACATAAATTGTCTCAACGGATAAATGAAGTCATCAATTCAGATGACACATCTTTATTTATTTGGACAATTGAAGAAATTGAGAAGATGAAGTCACATTATGGTTTTTTGGAGACAGAGATTAAGCAATTAAGAAACACATGGAAAAGATTGAATAAGTTGAAAAAGAAAATTGTTAACTTCTCCTGGCCTGGTGATGACGTGTTCCAAGAGTGGAAAAACAAATATGCGGTGCAAGAAGCGGAGGTTCAAGAAAAGATAGCTGATGCTGCAGCAGTATAACAAACTTCAAAGCCGTTAGGAATGGAAATGATTGTAACTTCTTTTCAGCTGGAATCATGGTTGTGACAAACTTTTCCTAGGGAAGTCCGAAGCTTGTTTGCATCCATATCATTATAAATGGATACCAAGACTTTAGGAAAGGACATCACAAGAAATTGTAAAGAAAGTCTACCAAAATTAATATACGGTCTTCTAGTTTTTCAAAAAGATCTCGAGTTATGTATGATTTTTGAAAATGGATATTAATATACAGATCAGATCATTTTGAGCTCATATTTATGTTGTCTTCTTGCATGCATTTGTTGATTTATTGTGTTCTTTTAAATAATCAAGGGTTATTTGATTGGATGGGGATTGCAAGGCAAGCTTACAGACGTGTTTTAGGTTTTTCTCTCAAGGGGGGAATTAAATATACGTAAAATGCCTTTGTTATTGAATCAATAGTGTTTTCTGCTTGAATTTAATGAACGGGTTTAGCATAAAGGAAAAGCTTACATATATGTTAGGCATATATTAAGTTGATTAAGTTGAAGTGATAGGATGTATGTGAATGTCCAAATTCGGAACTCTTGTTTAATTTGGGTGACTCTGTAGCTCGGATAAGGCACTAATATCATTTGTGAAGTTTTTTCTATCTTTCTTGGGGTGAAGACTGAAAATGAACACATGTTTTTCTTTTAATGTTTCAATATTGTTGAGGTGATGAGGTTCATAGGTTTTTAACATTGGTTTACTATGGATCTTATATTAAAATTGTGAAAGTATTCACAAGAGTTATACCGACCTAAGCTTAGGATAAGCTTAAAGTGTAGAAGGTTTTGTAGAAACCTTGTTATATGTTATTCTGGATTTCTATTTTCTTATTGTTCTCTCAACATGCAACATAGGCTTGAATTTTATTATAGAGGGGATAGGAAACCCAGAATTTGAGAACAACAAAAATGTCGACTCTGCTAGGAAAGTCATAGTGTGAATCTGTATTGCAGATCTAGTGCTTATATTGCCCAAAAGTTTGTTCGAATTTGTGTGTGTTTGGTCCTTGTAGCAAGTCATTTTATCCCTGGTCTTTCTTATTTCTCTCTCTGAATATCTTCTTGTTCTATAGTCTCCTGCAAGTGGTTTGTCAAGCTTGTTTTCTTATTTTCCTATAGTTTTGGGTGGCGACTCTAACATAAAGTAACCAGTGCTCTTGAATAAGCATAATTCATTTTAAGGAAAACAAGTATAATGAAGAGAGGAAAGAACACCAAATCATTCATGAGGAGAAATCCTCAAGAGACGTTGCAAGAGGGATTACCTGAGCAGGCACGAAGAGGCCAAAAAAGATCAGTTGCACATGAGCCATCTAGTGCTGCTTGGATATAGAAAAGCATTCATATGGGTAAGTCATCTGAAAGACCCATATATGCAAATTCAAATTCTTCTTCCCGTGAATCTGAGCAAGACATATTGGGTTTTCATTCTGGTTTGTTTGGTAATAATGAGGATGTCCAAGTTTTGAATCAGAGGATTTCTCATGCTAGTTTATCTGGGAAGGATAGAAATAGTTCTAATGTTAAGATGGACTCTATACCAAGAACTGTAAATGGGAATAATAGTCTGATTGATATCAATCAAGTCAATGTGTCAGATTCTCAAGAGATGTTCCCTGATGAAGATAAAGTGTCCCAAGAAATTGAGGCTCTTAATAGAAGAGTTCATCAATTGATCTCCCTAAGGACACAAAAAGAAATAAATAAGGAGAAGGAAGTTAAGGCTAAATTGATTGAGAGAGATAGGCTTTTAAGGCAGATTGTTGATCTTGAATTGTTCACCAAAGAGAAAACTAAGAGTGAGGAGGAAGGTCTAGTCATCAGAGAAAATCTAACTGCCAAGATCAACCCTGCACACAAATTTGTTGTGCAACCTAGTAGGGAGGTTCTTAGTGACCCACAACCTACTAGAAATAATGTTGACAAAGGGAAACAAAAGTGCATGGAAAATGGGTCTGGGTCTAAGACTATGGCAGAAATCTCGCATCAGTTGTCTGCACATGAGAGAGAGATAAACAGGATGAGGAAAGAGAAGGAAGATCTGCAAAGGGAATTAGAGAAAGCTAAATTAGAAGCAGCCAATCAAGAGGTTAAAATAAAAATTAACTATCTAAAGACTCCTCCCATAATATTTCCTTCAACTGACCCAAATAAGCTTTTACCTCAGCATGCCTCATTCCCTCCAATCAAAATTCAATCAACCCTGCCTGTGAGTACTGTTCCAATTAATCAAGTCCCTATTACCAATAAAAGTAACCAAGTCCCTCCAACTCATGGTCTGAATGTGAGAATGAACATGGGTAATAACCCTACTAGGAACCAGTCCCAGAGAAGACCCATTAATCTGGAGTTGTACAGACAACTTTTCTTTGAGGGAATCTTAGGGTACCCTAACCATGTTCCTACCGAATTGAGAGACAGGCTTCACAAGTTTGCTGGCAATAATGTTATAAGTGTAGAAGAGCACCTAAAATCTTTTGGTGACCTGGTAAATGATTATGAGATTGTAGATGAAGATTTCATCATGAAATTATTTGTACAGTCCTTGGTGGATGATGCAAGGGATTGGTACAGAGGTCTGCTCGTAAATAGCATTGGTTCTTGGGAGGACTTTAAGAATTGCTTCCAAGAGAAATATGGTGATAAAATGAATGTGAGCTTTATGCTCAACGAGTTCAATAACATTAGGAAGTCTGATAATGAAATTGTCATAGATTTCAATGCAAGGTTTCAGAAAGCAATGCATAGGCTTTACCAAGTGATGAGACTAGATGATAATATGTCTCTGAACACTTACTATAATGCTTTTGATTCTAAAATGGCTTACATTCTGAGGAATAAAAACCCACATAGTCTGAGAGATTCTTTTAGAATTGCCATCAATGTAGAAAGTAATAGGAAAGCATCTGGAAAGGTGGGAAGGAGGACCGATGGTAGACTGTGGCAAGAATCAAAACAACAGCCTAATAAAGTTGCCAAGGAAGAAGAAAAAATAGAAAAGTTAATGACTGCTATGAAAGATCTTACTGCTAAGGTAAGTAAGAATGACAAACCCCATTATAATTGGAAAGATAGGCCTCCCAGATTACATGATATGCCATACAACACTACTTGGAAGGATGGCAAACCTCAGAATGATAAGTTAAAGAACACACAAAATTAGTACACCCTAGATCCTTTAAAGGGAGGAAATGTACATAACATGGAAAATACTCCTTGGTGCATGGCCTATGATGGGCCACATTCTCCTCATCAGTGTGTTGTATCTCAAGCTCTTAAAGAATCCATGAGAAAGGAGGGTGAGCCTGATATCAACATGTTTGACACTATTGTTGAAAGTGATAATGAGTCTTCACAAAGTGAATCTAGTGGGTGTGATGCACTAAGTTATAATGAATGTTATCAAGGGCAACTGAAAATTGATTGGCATCCCACTTTAAATGTGGTAACCATTGAAGATGAGGAAGTTCATCGCAGAAGACCTAGTGATGAAGAGGTAAAAAATCTTACCAAGGCTGCCATAGCCAAAGCTAAGAACAACTACAATCTGAGAAGTAGTAAAAGGGATGGAGATCAGGGTGAACCTGGCTCCTTGTTTATGAAAGAAGTATCTCAGAAAAAGATAGCAAACAATAATGCTCTGCCTCAAGGAAGTCATACAAAAGGTGACCAATCCAAACATGTAGCCAAAAGTGCAGATAATAATACTACTAGTGATTTACAAGGGACTTCTACAGCTAAAAAGGCAGGTCAGCCTAAAGTAGAAAAGACCAAAATTAATACTGAGCCAATTAACAGTTCCACTTTTGATATGACTCAGGCACTGACCCAAATGAAGGTTACAGCCCCATTGGTATAACTATTGAAAATAAAAGAACACAGAGAAGCTACTCTCTTTTTATTTTCTAATATATCAGATAATAGTGTAGCTTTGCCTACAAACACCATGAAGGATGAAAAGGATCATGAGCTGTAAACTCCAGAAGTATATGTCAGAACAATGATTACTCTGGAACCTTCCCAAGTGGATCCATTTTATGTGACCTTATTAGTCAATAATAGGCTAATTAAGAATTGTATGATAGACTCTGGTGCTACTGCAAATGTGATGCCATATGGTATCATGAAGGAGTGGGGATTATCAGTAAGTACTGTTTATGGGAAGTGCTATGATATGGATAATAGAGAAGTACATGTGGTAGGTACAATGAAAGATGTGGAGGTAAAGATAGCAGCATTTCCTGAAGCAACATATAAGATGGATGTCATAGTAACTGATACAAAACCTCATTATGGCATGCTATTACCCAAACAATGGGCTACAGTAGTGGGGGATAATGCTCAGTTAGATCTTTCATATGCTACAATCCTAGTAAATGGAAGCCAAGTTAAGTTGTATAGAGAACCACGTGCTCCTAGGGTAATTGAGAAGATAGACCCTAATATGTTGAATTGTATGATTGATGTGGATCTTGATAACTTCAGAGTACAACCAGTTCTACCTCCTTTGAAAAATACGGATCCTATTGTTAATGAATTGGAATCTCAGCAACAAGGTTTATGGCATATGTACTTTGATGGAGATTTCTCTAAGGAAGGATCTGGAGTGAGAGTTCTTTTTGTGTCCCCATCAGGTATGACTTTCAAATATTCTTTTTTGTTAGCTTTCCAGTGTACAAATAACACAGTTGAATATGAAGCTTTGTTATTGGGGCTTAAAGTTGCTAAGAAGCATGGAATTCAGTTGTTAAGAGTATTTGGGGATTCAGAGTTGGTGGTTTCTCAGATAAGGTCTAAATATGCATCCAAAAATGATCGTTTGAAAAGATATAAACATGTTGTTTGGGATGTGATTGAGCATTTTTGTGCATTTTCTATTGACTGGATAGAAAGATCAAAGAACATCATGGTTGATTTCTTAGCTAATGTTGCATTATAGAATGATGATGTTACATTAACCGATGTGTCTATAGTTGAGATAAAATCTAGGCTTGCTATTCCTGATAATGTATATAACTGGCAAGTGTTTGCGGATATTGAAGATATTCTTAGATTCATACAGTGCATTGATGATTATGATGGACAGAAAATTGATTGCAATGCATTAGTAGAAGTAGTGGAAGATAGAGAAACAGTGTCTGGAAATGACATGGTCCAGTTGGAAACCAATAAAATCCCTAGAGGATTGGTAGAATTGGAAGGTATGTTCAGTCACAGTGATAGCCATTTGCATCAACAGTCAACCACCAAATTAGAAGAATTGGAGGAAGTGAATTTAGGGACAAAATCATCCCCTAAGTTGGTGTATATTGGGAAGAACTTGGCTTTTCACATTAAGGCCAACCTCATTAAATTATTGAGAAAGTATAAACATGTTTTTGTTTGGTCTTATGAGGACCTAAAGGCGTATAGACAAGATCTATTTCAGCATGAAGTCCCTTTGCATCCAGATGCTAAGCCTTTTCGACAGAAGCAAAGACCTATCAACCCCCTTTTGGAAACCAAAATGTAACAAGAGTTAACCAAGTTGAGGGAAGCGGGGATCATTAAACATATAAGACATTCATCATGGGTGTCTAATTTAGTCCCAATTAGAAAGAAGAATGGGGACATAAGGCTTTGTGTTGATTTCAGGAATTTGAATGTTGCTTCTTTAAAAGACAACTATTCTTCCCCCAATATGGAGGCAATGTTGCAAAGAGTAACTGGGTGTGATTTGTTGTCCATGATGGATGGGTTCTCAGGATACAATCAAGTATTGGTGAAAGAGTCTGAACAGTTCAAGACTACTTTTACCACCCCTTGGGGGATGTATGTATATGTAAGGATGCCATTTGGTTTTAAAAATGTTGGAGCTACTTTTCAGAGAGAAATGGATGCAGCTTTCAAGAAATTTATCAACTTCATCATGGTTGTGTACCAAGATGATTTAACATGTTTCTCTAAAAGGGCAGACGACCATTGTGGGCACCTGGAAAAGGTTTTCAACAAAGCTCTGGAGTTTGGTGTTTCTTTACATCTGAAAAAGTGTCATTTTGCAGTTACTGAAGGGAAGTTGCTTGGGCATATTGTCTCTAAGGAAGGGGTTAGAATAGACCCTGAAAGGATTGAAGCCATAAATAATGTACCTGAGCCAAAGAATGTCAAAGGTATTCAATCTTTCTTGGGCAAGGTGAATTTTGTTAGAATATTCATTGCTAACTTTGCTGAAATAGTCAAACCTATTGTTAAGTTGCTTAAGAAAGATGCAAAGTTTTATTGGGATGAAGAAGCTGCAAAGGCTTTTGGTAAAATTAAAAAGGCTATTCAGGAGGCACCAGTGTTTAAGTCCCCTGATTACAGTAAGCCCTTTTCATTGTTCTCTTTTGCTTCGTATCATACATTGGCTACAGTCCTTAATCAAAAGGATGCTGAGGGATATGAACACCCTATTGCTTTTTATAACAAATCTCTACAAGCTACAGAGCTGAAATATGAAATCATGGAGAAGTAAGCATATGCTTTGGTTAAAGTTGTAAAATAATTTAGGCTATATCTTATGAATGCATAAATAGTTGCTTACGTCCCACATGTGGTTGTCAAGGACATCTTATCTCAGTCCGAGGTCACTAGCAAGAGGTGCAGGTGGATAAGTTGGATTCAAGAGTTTGACCTCAAAATCAAGATTACTAAATTGGTAAGAGGGTTTGGACTTGCTAAGTTGATGGCTGAATCAAATCTCCTTGATGTTGAAGTTAACAATGTTGAAATTGAGAATATCATGGTCACAAGTATTGAAACACAGCCCTGGTATTCATAAATAGTACATTTTTTGAGGGATGTAGCATACTCGAAGGGAATGATTCCTAACCAGAGAAGGACATTGAAACTGAAGTCTCAAAAGTATGTCCTTATTCAGGGTGATCTATATTGGCGAAATAGAGATGGAGCATTATTGATGTGCTGAGATAAATCCCAAGCTAGAAGGATGCTAATTGAAATGCATAATGGAGTATATGGAGGCCACTACTCTGCCAAGACCACAGCTGGCAAGATAGTCCGAGCTGGATACTATTGGCCTACTTTGTTCAAAGATGCCCATGAGCATGTCCGGAGGTGTGACCCATGCCAAAAAAATTCTTCCAAGCTAAAGTACAAAGGAGCTTTGCCCCTTAATCTAGTTACAGTGGAAGCCCCTTTTGTCCAATGGGGCATTGATTTATTGGGGAAATAGTTGAGAAGTCAAGAAGAGGTCACAGATGGATCATAGTGGCCACTGATTACTTCACTAAGTGGATTGAGGCTATACCTACTAAAAGAGCCACTAGTAAAGTTATCATTGAATTTCTGATGGATAATGTTATAACAAGATTTGGTGTTCCTATGAAACTGATAATGGACAATTCCATGAGCTTTAGATCAGAGGAGTTCACTGAATTTTGTACCAGCCATGGAATAATCATGTCTTATTCTTCACCATACCATCCACAAGGTAATGGACAATCAGAATCCAACAATAAAAGCCTTTTGAATATTATTAAGAAAATCCTTGAGGAGAACAAAAGGTCTTGGGATCAGAAATTAAAATTGGCCTTATGGGCAGACAGGATTACTGTTAAGAAAGCAATTGGCATATCACCATTTGAATTGGTTTATGGCATGCAAACTAGGGTGCCAGTCAATAACCTTCTCCCTCTATATAAGTTCCTACAAGCTGAGGAGTTGGAATTGTCAGAACCCATGGAAGACAGAATGGTTCAAATGGTGGAAGTGGAAGAAATCAGGACTCTGGCTCATAAAAGAAATTTGAAGATTCAATTGCAGTCCAAGTATCTTTTTGACAAAAGAACCACATTGAGGAAGTTTCAAATCGGTGACTTGGTTCTTCAATAGAACACAAGAGGACAAGATAAGGGCAAACACAGAAAATTTGAGTCATTATGGATGGGCCCTTCTATTATTTTTGATCTTAATGGAAAAGACTCATACTTCCTGCAGACAATGAATGGTGAGGTACAGGAATTCCCAGTGCATGGACAATTCCTGAAGCATTATTTCTCTTAATTTTTAGAAGTCCATGCACAGTAGGTTGTAGTTTGTACATAATTAGGTTTGCTTCTGTTGGTTTCTTTTGAGCTTTTTTTTGGTCTGTTCTCCAGAGTTTTCTATGTTCTTGTGTTGATCTTGCAATCAACCATCCCCAATCAGAGCTGTTGTTATCACTATTTTGATTATTGGGTGATTTTTGTTCTTTAATCCGCTAAAATCTGCAAAATGGCGCTTAGTTTCTTCATTCTGCTTATGAGGGTTATTGGTTTAAGGGTTTAGGGTTTTTGTGTTTCACCTTTTCCCTCTTGAAATCCCTTCATTCTATTTTCTTATTACTTTTTCCACTTAGGTGGAAGGGTCGATCCGTCGTGAGAAGAGGTCCCCCCTTTAAGTTTTGCCTTAGGTGGGTCGTTAATAATGTTTTTAATTTTTTGCCTTCTCCTAAGTTTTCAATTCTCTGTTGGGCTTAGTAAAGATCATGCAAGTTCTAGTTGATCCAATGACGTGTGTGGTCTCGCAAAGGGAAGTAACCTGGTGTTTTACTTTTGTGAAGCAGCGAAAGATTGGTGGGCCCAACAAGTAAGCTAAAGAATGAGTTAAGGATCATGCATCTTGTTCATGATCCGACAGATGGTATTGTCTCGCAAAGGGAAGATGCATGAGGTTTATGCTTCGCGAAACAGCAAAAGGATGGCGGGCCCCAAAGGTAAGTGGATCCCTTGGTTAAAGACTGAACATTTTCGACAAGATCTAGTGGTTGATGCTATTTCGCATGGTAAAGATGCGCAAAGTTTACCTTTTGCGAAGTAGCAAAAAGGCAGTGGGCCCAGCAAAAGGGTGGCTTGCAAGATAAAGAAAGTGCATCTCTGAGAAGATCCAACGATGCACGTTGTTTCACAACACGAAGCTACATGGTGATTAACCTTTGCGAAACAACGAAAAACCACTAGCGCTGGCGATCACGGTTAGTTGAATAGACAAGCGGTCGCCGTGAAGCATAACGGTCGAGCGGATAGTGGATGATCCAACAGTTAGCATTGTTTCACATGGAAAAGATGCAAGATTTTTATCCTTCGCGAAGCATCGAAAGGAAGGCAGGGCCCATTTCTAAGCAGGATGACTCAGGTAAGGTAAAGAATGTGCACATCTTTCAGGATCTAATGGATGGCATTGTTTTGTAATGAAAAGATGCGAGGTTTTTATCTTTCGCAAAGCAACAAAAAGGCAAGACACTTAGAAAATTCTTTGTGGTCCATTGGAGCCATTTTACGAATTCAATTATGAATTGATTGCCGAAGCATGTGGCTTAATGTTTTTATTCAATGCTCAATTGTCGTAATAAGCTTCACATCATCAGAAAATTTGGCATAATTTCAAAGAGTCTTGCAAAGGGACTGGTGCACAGAGCGAATTTCTTCAGGCAACAAGTAAGTTTATGCATATTGCTTGATAGTTACAGTTTGAATTGGTATCACTGGGTGCTTGAATTCTCAGAAGTCTGTCTAAGTTTTAATTGAAATAACTGTAATTCCAAGATGGCACCATGAAGAGATTTCACAGGGAAGGTAAATTATCAGGAGAGAGCCATTTGTGATGACTTTTTAGAGTAGTTAACTATGTCTACTAATGTCAAAGCTAAGATGAAAGAATTGGTGCCCAAAGCTCCCTGCCTGAGAATTGATGATGGTTTGTATGACAAAGGGAATTGGCTAAGGGATTCTCAGATAGGAATATCAGGTTTGGGACTCTTCAAAGTGGGATTTGGCAAGAGAAATTCCCCTGCTCCAATGAATAGTATATGGGAGTTAGATGTTGGAAAGCTCATAGTCCCTGGGGTTTTCATGGATGTGGACCAGTTAACCAAAATTGCAAATAACTATGACCCTGTTGCCAGATGTGTGAGAAATGTAAATGGGGGGTCACTAATTGAAATAAATGATGATGAGTTCATGAGAGTTTTTGGGCTTAGTGAAGTATCAAATAAATTAGAGCCCATCAATTTTGCAACATTAGCAAAGGTGTATGAGGCTCAGAGAGATCACCTCAGAAGTGGCCCCTTGAAAGAATTTTTTGTCAAAAGAGGAGGATTGACTATTGTAGGTCCTAGCACCATGGAACCCTTCTCTCTAAATCTATTTACTTTGAGGGCTAAAGGGATGTATTGGTCCTTATGTCAGATTCTTGGGGAGATTGCCTATACTTATGAAGAAGTACAAGAAGGAATGCTTGAAGAACCACCAAATGCTGAAATGGACTTGACTGCATAGGAGTTTAAAGGCAAAGAGTTAGACCTTGTCATCAAATAGGCCAGTGAGGAATTTCTGGCTGATAAAATTTTTGTTACAACAGGATCTTTCATGCAATTTGTTTGGAGGCAAAATATAGAACAATTTAAAGAAAAATGTGAGAAGAAGAAAAGTGAAAATCCCCACAAAGATACATCTGTAGTGGAAGAAGAAGTGAAACAAGAAATGATGACATAATTCAAAGCCATTACTCCTGAGCAGGGGAGAGAAATGGTAGAAAAAGCTGGTGTATTAATTCTTCCTGAGTGGGATATAGCAGATGCATTAGTGCTTGAAGCAGTAAGGAAAGAAACAAAAATCTTGGAAGGAGTGACATTTCGCAAGGACCATGCTGCTTTGGTCATGTGATCTCTAAGGAGGCATGAGAGAAGAAAGAGAAAGGACACCTCAGAGTCTAGCTATCTTGGAGGAATGATTGTGAAGAGAGTATAGGACACTGGGGTAGTAGAGGCTGCTAGCACAGTTTTGGAATCAACAAAATTCAGTGTGGCAGTAGCTGAGAAGGAAGCCAAGGAAAAATTTGATCTCCAAGTAAAACTGGAGATGATTCTAAAAGGTTATAATGAGGCCAAAGTGGAGATAGCCCACAGGGATAGTATCATTGCCAAATTGAAAAACCAATTAGCAAGGCAATGCCAGAGAGGTGAATCTTCTACCTTAATGATTGCCTCTTCTCCAGCAAAACATCCATCCACCAGTCCAATCATTGAATTTCCCCCTTCTCCTATGACTTTTGGTTTTCAATCAACTGATACCATACAAGATGAAGTGGAAAAGTTGAAGCAGGCTCAGGCCCTGTTTGCAAGTAGGTACGAGGAAAAGGTCAGAGGCACAATTTTGAAGTTTGCTTACACAATAGGGGCTTCTATTGTGCATATATATGTGCAGAGAATTTTGAACATGCTGACAGGTTTAAAGGAGGATAAGGTTGTTCTAGAGCCAATTTTGAATAAGTGGATGCCTAGGGAGGTGGAATTGGAATTCATGTGTTCATCCCATGAAGAAGCAAATGTTTATGCCACTATTAAATCCATGTATGAGTTAGTGAAAGACATGACCAAGTTGGTAGAAGGAAGAGCTAGTCTAAAAAGAAAGGCAAATTTGTACAGAAAGAAATATGTTGACCAAAAATTTGAAATATTTCCTGGAGGTTTTGTCAGCACAAGTGAGTTAAAAGATGAAAAATTATGGCTAGATGAGTTAGGACATAAATTGTCTCAATGGATAAATGAAGTCATCAATTCAGATGACACATCTTTATTTATTCGGAAAATTGAATAAATTGAGAAGATGAAGTCACATTATGGTTTTTTGGAGACAGAGGTTAAGCAATTAAGAAACACATGGAAAAGATTGAATAAGTTGAAAAAGAAAATTGTTAACTTCTCCTGGCCTGGTGATGACGTGTTCCAAGAGTGGAAAAACAAATATGTAGTGCAAGAAGTGGAGGTTCAAGAACAGATAACTGATGCTACAGTGGTATAACAAACTTCAAAGCCGTTAGGAATGGAAATGATTGTAACTTCTTTTCAGCGGGAATCATGGTTGTAACAAACTTTTCCTAGGGAAGTCTGAAGCTTGTTTGCATCCATATCATTATAAATGGATACCAGGACTTTAGGAAAGGACATCACTAGAACTTATAAAGAAACTCTGCCAAAATTAATATACGGTCTTCTGCTTTTTCAAAAAGATCTCGAGTTATGTATAATTTTTGAAAATGGATATTAATATACAGATCAGATCATTTTGAGCTCATATTTCCGTTGTCTTCTTGCATGCATTTATTGATTTACTGTGTTCTTTTAAATAATCAAGGGTTATTTGATTGGATGGGGATTGTAAGGAAAGCTTACATATGTGTTTTAGGTTTTTATCTCAAGGGGAGGAATTAAATATACGTAAAACCCCTCTGTTAGTGAATCAATAGTGTTTTCTTGCTTGAGTTTAATGAACGGGTTTAGATTAAAATGAAAAACTTACATATATGTCAGGCATATATTAAGTTGATGAAGTTGAAGTGATAGGATGTACGTGAATGTCCAAATTCGGAACTCTTGTTTAATTTGGGTGACTCTGTAGCCCAGATAAGGCACTGATATCATTTGTGAAGTTTTTTCTATCTTTCTTGGGGTCAAGACTAAAAATGAACACATGTTTTTCTTTTAATGTTTCAGTATTGTTGAGGTGATGAGGTTCATAGGTTTTTAACACAGGTTTACTGTGGATCTTATATTAAAATTGTGAAAGTATTCACAAAAGGTATACCCACCTAAGCGTAGGATAAGCTTAAAGTGTAGAAGGTTTTGTAGAAACCTTGTTATATTTTTTTCTGGATTTCTATTTTCTTATTGTTCTCTCAACATGCAACAAAGGCTTGAATTTTATTACAGAGGGGATAGGGAAATTGGAATTTGAGAACAACATCAACAACTCGTACGAAATACTATTTCTGTCATCCTGAAGCTATTAAATTGTCGTCTAGTGCTGTAAAACATGTCATACGAATCTCTAATTTTGTCAGTCTAGAACATGCAAACTTGCCTAAAATAGTCTACAGTGAGCATAAAACTAGTTATCATTATTCTGAGCATAAACAAATCAAAACAGTGCACTCCTGTCGTAGTGTTGCATGATTTTGTCGAACATCTTTTAGCTATTTCAATCAACCATTATATCAAATTTTAAGTCACTTAGATAACATCTTACACAAGATAGATCGTTCCCGAAACTAGACTGAGTCTTATTCACTTCTCTTAAATCAAAATAGGTAACTTAGATAAACATCTTACATAGGATAGATCTTTCTTGAAACCAGACTAAATCTTAGTTGCATCTCTCAATCGATACATTAAACGAACAACTAGTTCCAAATTTGATCTTGACTTCTGCATCACAAATAGCTTTAGGTCACATCAGTCAATAAAAATGCTTATTCAAACTAGAAGTTCTCATAAGAAAGATGCCAAAGGCAAAGGACAATCCTTTTCATATAAAGATAATCCATTTTATGTAGAGGATCCTCTCACTAATAAACCTTCATCATTAGATATGCCAGTTTATGATCAACCCTTGTCTCCCACCATATACGGAACAAAACAAGAAAGACGAGATGCTAAACAGAAAACTTATGATGATATCATTATCCATGATACCGACAGTGATTCCTCATCAAGTGAATTTGAAGCCTCTAAACCTCCAGAAACTGATATTCATAAATGTCAAAAAGATAAAGATTTTTGAAAAATGATGAAGGTTATCATGGCTAGAGAAAGAAGACTATTTTCTAGAACTAGCAAAACAAGGTGCTAAACTTTCTACTGGTTATAATGTTGAGATCCTCATCACTAAAGAGGAAGAGACACCATTAGTAATGGTAAACAAACAATTACAAGCATTACGAACTAAGATCACAAAACTGAAAAAATAAGGATATTGTTGTTGTTGTTGAGTTTAGGCAGCGCAAGAGGGATGATGAACCAAACCCCCTCGGGCTCACTTGTCGGGGCGTACATAAACATAGACTTCTACCCCCCTACCTTTACCTACCTGCAAACACTGGCTTTATGCCCCTATTGGGCCCACCCAACCAAGCAACGAAGCTCCAAGCCGGAGACCTTGTACTAGTCCGGTTGGCTCCAAGATGGATGCCCACCCATGGATAGCTCACAAACTAATTAAATGGCTGCCTCTCTTACTATGGGTTCTACCAGTTCTCTAGCCGCCTTAACCTTTGTTACCCAAGCATTACGAACTAAGATCACAGAACTGAAAAATAAGGATAAATCATCAAAACAATATTCTCTGGACACAATATGCCCATTTCCATTTGACAAAAACATTTACATGCCTCCATTTCCTTCACGAGTGGAGATCCTAAAATTTGACAAATATGATGGTAACTCAGATCCCCAAGACCATATCAGAGAATTTTGTGCTTTATGTATGGAGTTCATGCACGACCAAACATATCTCATGTGCCTTTTCCTAAGAAGTTTAGGAGGGCAAGCTATGGAATGGTTCTCAAGCCTACCTATGGGAATAAAAACTTTTGAAGAATTAATCCAACTATTTCTACAAAAATACTCATATAACATTCATCACTCAGTCACTATGATAGAACTTTGCAATACCAAACAGAAAATAGGAGAGCCCTTTCTCACTTTTCTCCAACGATGGAGAAAGATGTTCTCTAGATATTCATGGCCTATTCCAGATTCTGAGAAGATGGATATCTTTGCCAACAACTTAATCCCTGAATTGAAATACAGTATCCAAATGCAAGTGCATCCTTCATTCAACAAAATGGTAGATAATGCCCTCAGGATGGAAGATGTTCTTATAAAGAAGGGAGATATCTCACTTTGGAAAGAAACACAACTGGGATCTAGTTCCAAAGAAAAGAACAAATATTGGAAATATGGCAAAGACAACAACAAAAATGTTGTTAATGATGGAGTGGTAGACACTGTTAAAGCAAAATCAAAATCCACAATATTTAACTTGGCTAGTGGCACGCAAGCACTCAAAGCAGCTGAAACCGCGGCAAAAAATCCTTCGAAGAAAGTAAAAGATGGTTTAAAGAGAAAGCTTGGCTTTTGAAACCTAAACCTGAATTCACTCCTCCAAAAGAATCATACGAATTCGCTTTCAAAAATTTACTAGCAAACGATCTACTAACCTTACCAAACAATTCTAGGCCATATGATCCGGAAGTTAAACCGAAATGGTGGAGAGAAAATGAATACTACAAATATCATTGAAACAAAGGTCATAACACAAACAATTGCATGAAGCTCAAGCATGAGATTCAAGATCTCATTGACGCTGGAAAAATTGTTGGAAATCACACAACTAATGTTGATCACAAAGCTTTTAAAGATCCCTTACCTGTTTATGAATAAGGTGATTCCTCAAAGTCAAAAGGAGGTGCCAAAGTTAATTACACCTATACCAGTAATGACAATGTGATCAACATGATTGAGTCTTCCCAACCTAAATATTCCAATGTCATTATAATTAAAGATAAACAAAATAAATCACAAAATGCAAATGTTGTGACCTGCGCTCAAAAGAAATTCACTCTCCAAGGAGCTAGTTCTTCAACTCCTTCTCAAACAATGTCAAACCTACCAACCTTGTCAAACAAACAAAAAGATACAACATTTGATAAATTTAAACAGCTAGCTTCATCATCATCCTCTGGATATAGCATTGTCAAACAACTGAAAAGAACGAATGCTCAAATCTCCATCTTTGAATTGCTCAAAATATCTTCTACTCATAAAGATATCCTGGACAAAGTGTTGCTCACAACTAATGTCCCAAAAGATTTAGATATCGATCGGTTTCAATCTATGGTGGGTCACCTGACTTCACCTTATTATCTTACTTTCTCTGAAGAAGATGACAACTCACTGAATAATCCACATAACCAGCCATTGCATATTGAAGCTATGATCCATAAACACCGAGTTAAATGTGTTTTGATAGATGGAGGTGTTGGGTTGAATATTTGTACCTATAATCTACTTACACAGTTGGGCTTTTCTGAAAATGTCATTGATCTGGCCAAGAAAATAACAATCAAAGCTTATGATGAAGAAGAATGAACCTCTAAAGGTCTGGTACTATTACCAATCAGAGTAGGACCTATAGAAATGGATGTTATTTTACAGGTGCTTGATCTTCCTCTATCATACAACATCTTACTAGGTAGGCCATGGATTCATGAAATGGAGGTAGTTCCATCTACATATCATCAATGCTTAAATTTTCCTTATAACGGGGGGTGAACTCACAAAGCTGGTTCCCACTTTTGCCAACGAAGGAAATTGGTGAAAGTGGAAAATTTTGTTTACGGGGGGTCTGAGCGAAGTGGGGGTGTTCGAACGGAATACCCTTTGTGGTTCGAGCGAAGACCCCACTTCGCTCGAACCCCATCTTTCGAGCAAAGCACCTTTAATGCCCATTTATGGTGTTTTTCAATTATAGTGCAAGGGTTCGATCGAACCCCCCTTCATTCGAACCCCCTTAAAAATGGGGGGTTTGCTCGAACCCCCCTTCATTCGAACCCCTTTTTTAACACTTCTTTGAAGATTTCTACATTTTTTGCAGATTTTTGGCCTTCAAACCTCTAGTTAAAGGCTCAAATGGAATGATCTTGACAACCCAAAATGTACTATTATAGTCCTCGAAGAAAGCTTTCCAATGAATATAATTTTATTATATATTGAGTTTATTATGAACTTGTTTTTTTAATTTTACCAAATATAGGTTTTTCACCGAACGTGAACTTCTCTGTTCAACACATTGGGAAAAATAGGAAACTAATTCAAAAAAATTCTGAAAAATATCTAAGCCCTGGGTATTTATGTCTTGTTTCTAACAAAAAAAATAAAATTGAATTTATATATATATAGAATAAGTTATGTGTTCAAACGTAAACCTATGTCTGAATTATGACTAGTCGGACTTCAAAACTTAATAAAATGAAAAATATTGAACATGTCACTATCAAACCAACTGCAAGCCTTGGATATTGATGTTGCAAACCAAAATTCAAAAGAATTGAGTTTTTATCATTTATAGAAAAAAAGTTATGCATTTCGGGAGGCACATCACTCTTGAAAAATGTAGTTTGTTGTAAAAAACTACTTTTCAAGGGAGATGGAAAAAAAATTTAAAAATCTTGAAAAAAAAATTGAAAAAAATATATATATAATTTACAAACAAAATTCTACAAATCACTAATTTACATCATCTTCAAATTATTAATAGTTCAAAAGTTATAGTTGTTGGAAGTTGAAGATTATTTTAAAATTGTTCATCTCAGTGTCAAAAGTGGCAAAAAAGTGGGAACCATTATTGTGAGTTCACCCTGGGGTTGAAGTCAATATTCCTGCCGATACAAACTCCCCCTGTAATGCATTGACAAAGAGTGTTGATACCTTTGTGCCTCATAATAGAGCAGCCTCTACAACTGAGAGTTCAGAAACCTTGATGAAGGACTCAGAAAAGAAATTAAAAATCACAGATATTGGTATGGATGGATACAAGATAGAACCAGTACTTTCACTCATTTCTCTTCTTCCATCACCCAGACAGTCAGGAAAACAATCAGAGGCTATGAAGCCACAAACTTCTGCTCCAAATTTCATATATGATGGTCTCTTTGTACAATACTCTACTTCCCTCACAGATGAAATAGAAGAGGATGTTGTTCTCAAATGGCTTTTCAAAGAAGATAGTGAAAACAAAGAAGTAAGACATTGTGAGATTTCTCCAACACAGTATGGTCCAAGATATAAAATGATTCAACACATGGGATATTCAGGTACTGGTCCTCTAGGCAAAAATCAAGAAGGTATTATTGAACCCATTCATCTACAAACAAAGTCTGCAAATGACAAAGTTGGACTGGGATACAATCCGGGAAAGACATCAGACCAAAAATATGCTTCTAAGTCTAAGTGGAAGAAAAAGACACTGCCTTCACTATCACAGGAAGTAAACACTCAACAAACTCAAGAAGAGTATGAAAAAGAATAAAAAGAATTATCAATCAAGAGAGGAAACAGTTAATACTCAAGTCCCAATGGTATTAGCTACAACATTACAAGGAGTAGAAGTCCCAGAAGATATGAGAGAAGAGGCAGAAAGAATCAGGGAATTGTTTGCACCACTGAAAATTCTAGTCACATACACTGGTAGACAACAAGGAGATGATTCAGAAACTGACTCGAACAAGTATGAATGGGGTCCAAATCATCTCTTAGATACATCTAGTACAGAAACTCCAGAAGAGTCCAATGTTATCATAGATGAAACACAAGAGATGATATGCTTAAAACTACAAACGGCGATAGAAGAAATCAGATTAAAAAGATAGGCAGACTATGAATGAAAGCTGAAAGAAGGAAGGACACAAGAAAATTCTTTACCTACTATGTCTCTCTCTAATAGGATAGAACAAATCAGGTATATCACTACACAAGAAGAATTGGAAGCTACAGAAATAGAACTAGTCATTAGTCCAGAAGAAGCTGAATGGAGTAGAAGACATAATGTCACAGAGCCATCAAGGTTATGTCAACATGTATGTCAGATGCAAGTGATAAATGAACCAAATCATGAAGGAATTTGCAGCATCAAAGATGTAGGTATTGACACTATACATACATTCACTCAATCACTTGAAGAAGAGTCATAAACTCCCTC
Organism: Cryptomeria japonica; assembly: GCF_030272615.1. Lineage (NCBI taxonomy): Eukaryota > Viridiplantae > Streptophyta > Pinopsida > Cupressales > Cupressaceae > Cryptomeria > Cryptomeria japonica. Next base: position 364,691,568 of record NC_081408.1, on the reverse strand, counting down.
TTATGACTCTGATGACTCCGACAATAGTCCTATAGATGATAATACCTACTCAACATCAAACTCTGACTCCTCTATCACGAGTGTCGGGAATCAGTCTACTGATCTTGTTACTGTCGAACCACACTATGTAGTCCAGTTTGGCGTAGAAAATGGTGCTATGAGTAGGTCTATTGGATTTGGTCAACTAATTATTAATACGCACTTTGTGAGGCCTCACCTTGACTCAGTCTGACATTTCAGTGGTTTTTATATTGAGAGTATTACGGATACTTTATTTTGATGCATTTTGGGATTTAGAACTTATATGATTTTAGGATTTGGATAACATTGCTATATATTTATGATTTATTTATATGCTTTATGAGATAGAACACTACATGATTGTTAAATAAGATGAAATTGTGATGATAAATGTCATTATTGAATTTGTAGGTTTTTACTATGATAATAGAATTATGATGTATGTTTAAGTCTGTGAATTAGGATGAATTGCTTATGTGAAATTGCTTGGATAAAAGATGTATTTAATTTGTTTAGATGTAAATTGTATGCAAGTGATGATGTGTATTATTATTCCTTTGAATTATATTATATGTGGATATTTGAAAGTACTAATGTGTAAATTGAGATGCGTAGGAAGTTATCCATATGACCATGGAAATATTACAGAGAACCAAACCTAGACCTATGTATGTTCGTAAGCCAGGGTTTGTCTATTTGGAGAGAACACCCCATTTGTGTTGTATTTTATTCGTAATAGTATATGTTGCATGTGTGTTAAGTGTTATTTAGTCGATTTGTGTAAAATCCACAAGAGACGATTTCATGTATTAAATTGTAAAAGTGTTTTCTTTGTGTCACTTGACACGTGTGGATTTAAGTTTGAATTTTTTTTTTTGTCTCTTGGTGGGAAAGTGTTCAACTATAGCTTTTTCAAATAATGTAATGTGATGTCATAAATACCATGGGTAAAGAATCTTTGGGGTGGTCAACATAGGTTTGACCCGAAAATAAACTTCAGAGGGGTTTAAAATGGGTTAAATGAACACCTAGGGGTAGTTTAATAGGGTTTCCTAAAGCCCATAAGGTATACCTAAGGGTTAGGGGTAATTTAAGGCAAGTTTCTACTCCTAAGTGACCTTTTAGACACCCTAAAAATTGACTTTTCTGAGTTGTGCGAAAATTGAAATTAGAAGATTGAACCTAGTTGTAAACTTTCCTTTTGGAATGAGAGTTCCCTTTCCCATTCTATCTTACCTTCCTCTTTAGTTTTTTAGAAACTTGTGAAAACTCTCACAATGAGCTTCTTAAGCAAGAATTTGAAAATTTGAGGGTAATCACCCACTCTCCATTTTTCGAGACAAGAGAAATTTTGAAAAGAATAGAATAGATTTGGAAAAGTGAAATTTGGCTAAGGGTAGAAGGAGAAGATCCGTGGAATTGGGCATCTCATCCTCAACAATACTAACCTACCTTTGGGTAGATTAAGGTTGGTTACATTCTTCTTAAAATGATTCCTTGTTGCATGTGTTTGAAAATATGTTGGTGTAAGAAATTTGTTTCCTTGTATGTCCATTTAGGGATTTCATTTGGTCTTTTGTATTATGTTTGTATGTGTTTTTGGGAGTCTTCAAGACCTCTTACTTTTGGGAGAGAGGAGGATCTTGTGGATGGTAGCAGTGACAACCCTCGAGTGAGAGACTCTCATTATGAGAGCGATCACAAGGGATTTTTGTGTGACCCTTGCTGCATGGCCTGTTTGTGCAATGGGGGTCATAAGGAGGGAAATAAGGCTAGAATGCCTTGGGGGGCATAAGGAATAAGGGGTTGCAATTCTTGATGTATTTGTTGTGCCATGAGGTGGCTACATGTTTTCCATACTTGCAGTTCTCCTCAGGGTATTGGTCCACTACCACCCTTTAAAAAGTCATCACCAAAGGTGCAGTGTAGCCGGGATGGGAGTGTGTTTGTATTTGTGTGCAATCTATCTTTTGTGTTTGCATGTTTGTTTCCCGTCTAGGGCTTGGTTCTCCGAGCTCGAGGGTGGCTACCAGTTAGCCTAGGCTGGGAGGTGAGCACTCCATGGTCATAGTTGTGATTTAATATGCAGAATTGTCGGGAGAAAAGAATAGGACAAGTGAAAGGTTGCAGGAGTTATTGATGCAGAAAATTATTTGCAGTTGTAAATATTAGTTTTGAAAGGGGAAATATATCCTCATTCGTTGAAATGAGAGTCTAATCGTAAAATAGAAATAAAGACATGGGATTTCATTATTTGTTATTTAGATAAGGAAATTATCTTGTAAATTTTGCAGAATACTTTTTGGAATGTAAAAAGCTAGATATATTCATCTTTCTATTTGAAAAGAAATGCCTTTGAATTGCATGCAATAGCCCACTGAAATATAAAAATCATTTTTATTTAATTCTGTGATTTCCTTTTTATCTGCGAATTTGTCTTCCTTTTAATTGCAGGAAATATGAGATTTAGTTGTTGATAGATTTCAATAAAAAAAAGGTTATTATCTATTTAGTTGCTGTAGTGATTGTAGAATCAGTAAATTTATTTATTGCAGAAAAGAAATGAGTATTCCTAAATTAGTTTTTCCAAAGTAAAAAAAAAATGGTATATCTGATGTGTTTATGATAAATTGAATAGCAGGGAATTTAATCCATTCTTATGCATTTAAAAATAAAATAAAACAGGAAAGGCATAAATTAGATTTGCATGCATATTGTAGGTTGAAAATAAAATATATAGTTTTGTTTTCTGTAAATGCAATATAGTACAATAAAGTTCTGGAAATTATTCTTTCATTTATTTCAAAAAGTTAGTATCTAAATAGATATTTCATCTAGTAAATGTAAAATTTTAACTTGTTAAATTTGTTGTATAAAATTAATTTAATTTAGTCAGTTACTTTATGCAGGAGATAAATCTAAGGTTAATTTAGTACGTCTACATTTTAGCAAATAAAGTATTTTGGTTTTTAAAAAAAAATATACCCTTGCTATAAATGAAATAGCAAAGTATTAATCCATTTATTCCTTTTTATATATATCTAAAAACAGAATAATGATCACCCAAAAAAGAAAATGTATTTATGCCTGCATGTGTTAAAAATGCTAGGAATATATATATATATAATTTATATTTATATTTTTTTAAAAAAATTAAATTAAAATAAATAGTGATTTAAATTTTGTTTTTAATATAAAATATATATATATTTAATTTTTTTGTAGGGCCCGGTCCCTGCGGTTTTCACCGCAGGGCGGCCCTTTATCACAGTGGGCGCGGGCTCCCCAGCGGCGGCCGCAGCCGCCACTGTGGGCCGCAACCCACAGTGGAAGGCCTCGGCCTCCACTGTGGGCGGCGACCCACAACGATGGCGCCGCCGTCTCTATGGGGAGCAAGCCCCCATCGGCCGCCTCTACCATTTCGACCGCCTCTCCCACATTTGGCCCGCCCACTATTAAACTCGCCGCTGCCTTCCCTGTGGCATCTCGGCTGATCCCGCCATGGCCGCCACCCGAGTTCCCCTACAAACAAGAAAATAAAATGGAACCCTAGCCCGGTTAGGGCTAGGGTAAATAAGTAAAGAGAATGTAAAAAAAAAAAAGTATAAAAAAAAAAAGAGAAAACCCTAGCCCGGCTAGGGCTAGGGTAAAACATGGTTAACAATAATCAAATAAAATAAGGGGCTTATTTTATAGATTAAGGGTTAGGGATTGCATGGATAAACCCTTTTTTGATTTTAAATCTAAATAAGTTGAGTTGTTTATTTAATGAGGTTAATATGTATTTTAAATTTAAATAGATTGGGAAGTTTATGAACTAAATATTAATGATATTAATATTTATTTTAAATTTAAATAGATTGAGGAGTTCATGAAATAAATATTAATGGAGTTAAGATTTATTTTAAATTTAAATAGATTGAGATGTTAATGAACTAAATATTAAATAAGTTGATATTTAATTTTAAATTAATTAGATTGAGCAACAATAAAGTTAGTCCATTTTAATCCGTATTAATCTTAAATTATTTTCATTATTTAAGTTAGTAGATCAAGTTCATTCTAAACATAGTTAAGACCAAATCTGGTTAGTGCGTTTTCGTGTTAGCAAACTTATTGTTACTTAGTTGTTATTTAAAAAAAAAAATTATTCCATTCTTGCCCTAAATTTTGGGCATGACACACTTCAATAATCATGTTGTAACTACTCCTAGTCTCGAGACATTTACGCAAGGTAGTCATCTAGAACTTGACTTCTCAGTCCGAAGTTATGATGATAATACCATAAACTCTCTCGAACCTATCCAAACTTTATCTTTGGTACATCCTGAACTAATTGACTGTACTCTCCAAAACCAACCTATGAATGTACCTATATTTGCCAATGACTATACGTTAGCCTACTACCTTAATGCAGTTGAACCAATGGACTCTTCCACCAGCGAAAAAAGTGAGAACATGACTCAAACAAATATCAAGTATCTTAGTCGCAAAAATCAAAAGAAGAAAAATAAAAGATCTGATGGCGAAAACCACATTGTGGCGGTGTCAGAATCAAAAAGAGAAAAAGTAAAGGGCATACCTAAGGGTGAAAACCTCTTTGAGGCACCTGAAGGTGAGATACTTGATATACTGCCACCACATATCATCCACTTAGCTCAATCATTATCAGCAGAAGAGTTAAAATATTTCAGCAATCTCTTCCTAGAAAAGAAGATCAATATTGCATGGACATACTCTGGTATGCCTGGTCTAGATCCTGATCTTATCATGCACCATCTTTCTATTACACTAGGAGTTAAACCAGTCAAGCAAAAACTCCACAAGATGAACCCTCATGTGGCACTGCTAGTCAAAGCTGAGCTAGAAAAATTACTAAAAGTTGGATTTATCATAGCAATAGGCTACACAGAATGGATTTCAAACATAGTACCTGTATCAAAGGCAGACAAATCTATTAGAGTTTGTACAGACTTTAGGGATCTCAATAAAGCATGTCCAAAAGATGATTTTTCATTGCCTAACATTGATATGATAGTGGATATGACTGCTAGATATGAGATGTACTCACTAATGGATGGATTCTCTGATCATAATTAGATCAAAACAGCTCCTGGAGATCAAGAAAAGACAGCTTTCACCTATGCATGGGGAACCTTCTGTTGAAACGTCATGCCATTTGGGATAAAGAATGCAGGAGAAACTTACCAAAGAGCTGTATCTACTATCTTTCATGGTATGATGCATAAGAATATGGAAGATTATGTTGATGACAGTTTAGTGAAGACTATGAAGAGATCCACACATATTCAAGAGCTAGGCCTTATATTAGATAGAATGGAAAAATTCAAGCTCCATCTAAATCCTAAAAAGTGTGCATTCAGAGTGACATCAGGGAAATTACTCTGTTATATCATTTCAGAGAAAGGAACTGAGGTTGATCCTGAGAAGGTCCAAGCTATAATGGAAATGCCACCTCCAAAGAATATCAGCCAAATGAGAAGTCTACAAGGACGTCTCCAGTCAATCAAACGCTTTATTTCTCAGCTAGCAGATAAGGCTCAACCCTTCACAAAAGTGTTAAGGAAATGAGTAACATACAACTGGGATCAAGAATGTGAAAAAAACCTTCAACAAATCAAAGAATACCTATCTAATCCACCAATACTGATGCCACCAATTCGGGGTAAACCATTGATCTTATACATATCAACTACTGACTCATCATTGGGGGCACTTCTGGCACAACAAGATGAAAATAAAAAAGAGAGAGCTATCTATTATATCAGCAGAACATTGGTTTTTTATGAAATGAACTATACTATAATAGAAAAAGCATGCTTGGAATTAGTCTTTGCATCACAAAAATTGAGACACTACATGTTATCACATTCCATCAAGCTAGTAGCTAAGATTGATCCGCTCAAATATCTTCTCAACAAAGCAACACTTACGGGAAGATTGGCTAATTGGGTCATGGTTCTTACAGAGTTTGATATTGAATATGTGGAACGCAAAGCCACCAAAGGATAGGTAATTGCAGATCAACTTGTTTATGCTCCACTTGAAGACACTCAACCGCTGCATATAGAATTTCCAGATAAATAAATAATGCACCTTACTCAACAATCATGGAAGATGTTCTTTGATGGGTCTTTTACTCAACATGGTTCCGGTGCTGGAATACTTTTTATTACTCCTCAAAAGTATTCAATCCTGAAGGCTTATAAGATTATTTTCCCTTGCACAAACAACATTGTAGAGTATGAAGCTTTGGTAAACGGGATCAGGCTGGCTATCGAATGGAAGGTTCTGGAATTACACATCTATGGATATTCTCAGCTAATCATCAATCAAATCAATAATACATATCAGACTCAAGATGAGAAATTGATGCCTTATAAGAGAATGGTGGATGATCTCAAGAAATATTATACTTTTGTATCATTCCAGTAGATTTCCAGATCCGCAAATAGAGCAGTAGATGCTATGGCCACCTTGGCATCCATACCAGAGTTACAAGAATCTAATTTTCGCTTTGAATTCCTAGTGACAGAGTTACATTACCCTGCCTATGATTCTCCTGAGTCCCAGATGGTCTGTTCTATTATTGGACATGACTCATCTCGCTACATTCATATTTACTCTTATCTACAAGACCAAATTGTCCCAAAAAATATTACCCGTAATGAGAAAAGGAACCTAATTTGAAATGCTTCACGGTATGTCATCATCGCTAACGACCTCTTTAGGTGAGGTTTGGATAGTACTTTTCTTAGGTGTCTAGAAACTGAAGAGTCCTAATGTGCATTATCAGAATTCCATGAAGGTATTTGTGGATCTCATTTGAATGGTCTTACTTTAGCTCAGAAACTACTAAGGGATGGCTACTACTGGCCAAACATGGATAAAGACGCTATAAATTTTTCTAAAACTTGTGAGAAGTGTCAGCTACATGGGAATCTCATACATGCTCCAGCAAGGGATCTCATACCCTTCATTACACATTGGCCTTTTCAGCAATGGGCCTTTGATCTCATTGGTCAAATATATCCTGCATCATCCAACAGACACAAGTTTATCATAACTACCACTGAGTACTTCACTAAGTGGGTAGAAGGGTTTCCACTCATCAAAGCAACCGGTAAACAAGTAGCTCTGTTCATCTTTAACTATATCATCTACAAGTATGGGATACCTTCATCCATCGTGACTGACAATGGAGGACAATTCAAGAATAAAGATCTAGACAAGCTTTGTGAGAAAGTCAAAATCAAACAACACTGGTCATCCTATATTACCCTCAAGGAAATGGACAAGTTGAAGCATCTAACAAAAACCTGCTGACTATCGTACACAAAACAGTGAACAAATCTGGGAGGGATTGGCATCTGTAGCTCAATCCTGCACTATGGGCTTATAGAACAATATTAGAACACCTACTGGGGCTACACCTTTTTCTTTGATGTATGGGCCTAAAGCAGTATTACCTATTGAAGTGGAAATACCATCTTTGAGAGTTTCTTTGCAAGGTCTTGTTACTGATGAAGACTACAGAATATCTAGATTGCAAGAACTCGAGTTGTTGGATGAACATCGACAAGTGGCATTTGATCATCTGAGAGTGTATCAAAAGAGAATGTCTAAATGATATAACAAGAAGGTTCGACAATGAGAATTTCAGGTTGGTGACCTTGTTCTGAGAGAAAATCCTAAAAATCAACAGTTTCGAGACAACAAAGGGAAGTTTGAACCCAACTGGTTGGGTCCCTACATCATTACTGCAGTCTTTGGCTCTAGTGTCTATCAGCTCTCAACATTAGAAGGAGAACAACTCTGTTAACCGATTAACACCGTCCACTTGAAAAAGTTCTTCACTTAGTATTCTCTGCTCCAGCAACCTATACAGCTGAAAAATGTCCTGAAAAAAAATTTTAAAATCATAAAAGTCCTGAAAAAAAATGAAAAAGAAAAAAGAAAAAGAAAAAAGAATCTTTGCCAAGTAGGTGAAAACCTGGCAAATAGGCACCTCTTGTACTCAAGCGCTCCATCTATCAATGCAACGTTGGCATTTCCTACTTTCCCGCATCTTTGATTTCGCTTGTTCATATCTTTTAGTCGCTTTTGTGACATTCTGGTTCTTTTAGAACCCTCATGGCTTGAAACTAATCAATGTCCTATTATTAGGATAATAGACTAAGCATTTTACGTGTCCTAAGTAGTATCAACCAAGTCATCATTCTGTCAGTGATACCCGGTCGTCCAATCTGAGTCACTCACCTGTCTCCTAACTACTAAAGAGTTTTATCACTGAGTACGCAAGCAAAACAACATTACTCAAAACAATCACTAAACAGTTTGAGATATGCATGAAATCTTTCTTTGTGTGTTGTCTTTTATATTGGTTTTCGATTATTATTCCCTCAGAGTAACTCAAGGAAGTCTATCTTGACTAAGAGGAGCAAGGATTGGGGGCATAATATTTTCTTTGTTTTCTTCTTGTAGGAATGATTTCAATAATCTGGAAACATCTAATTAGCTAGGTGTCTATGATAAGAGCCTTCACATCAAGGTGAAATTGCCACACATACCTCGAATCTACTTATTTGTATGCTACAGGGAGGTTCTCATCATTTCTTTGTCTGTTTTGAGCGAATTTCTTTAAATGTGCAATCTGGGTCTATGCGTAACTTATCCAAGGATATGAACTAAAAAAGGGTCATTGCAGACAAGATAATTAATATTGCACATGAAAAGGAAGGAACTCTATCCTACCTGCTATGTTTGTAAATGCTCAGTGATGAAAATTAAGCATTTCAAATCCAGTGACTAGTTTTTAGTTGGCATTCATTCTACATTTTTTGCATTTCTAGTGATTTCTATATGGTAACAATAATCTTTTTATCTTTTGAATAAGAGTTTGAAGTATCATCATTTCTCAGCTAAGTGGTCTCTTTTTTTCATCATTTATTCGATCGATTACTTGTGTATTGAGATGTTAGCTGCATACATACGCATCTTATATAGATTCATACATTTATTTGCATTCATCTTATTGCATAGAAATTTTTTTGCATTGCTAGTTACTCATTTTCATCATTTATTTGCATATGAAAAGAAACAAAAACAAACATTCATATTCATTTGCATTACATACATCCATACTGAACAGATATGCATACATATAGAACAAAGCATATAGAAGAAAGCATCTCATAAATCAATCGACACAAGTACAATGAAATCAAATCAAGATCTCATATATATAATCATCAATATCTTGGAGTACATGTGATATAACTGTCATATACAATCTCCCATCGGAGCAAGAATCATGTGGGATACAAAAAAAATGGGGTATCTAACAAAATCTAAGAGCTATAAAAAAATCTAGCTCTCTGCCTCTCCCTCATCGCCAGGTGGTGAAGGGGGTGGAGCCTGCTGACCAACATACTGCCTCGGTGCCCGAGCTCCTTCAGATCGTGCCATGTACTGAGAGTATGAGAAAAATTGTTGCGCTACAGGAACAACCATTCTATAAGTTGCAACGTAATAAGTCGCCCGACTGGTCTAGTGCAAAACCTCCTGTTGAAGAGCATCTCGCTCTGTCCTCATCTCTGTGACCTGGTGATCACACTCTACCCTAAGCTCCACCAGCTGACAATCATGCTCAACTCTGACCTTAGCTAACTATTGGTCTCTCTTTGCAAGCTGTGTCTGAGCCACTGTCAACTATGACTGCAGACCTACTAATCTTGCTCTCATCGACCGCGCTACATCAACTGCCCCCTGCTCCCTCACACGCTCTCTGCCTCCAGCTCCACCCTTCTCATCCCTCCTCTGTCATACCTATCTAGGAGCTACTCACTCCTCCTCTCCTCCACCCTTTATTGTCCTAACACCACTCCTCCTCACACCAACAACCCCTAGAGATTCTCCCTCTCCTCTCTGTTGTTGTCTCCCCTCAGCTGGTACCCTGCTGCTGCTCGCACTAGGATCACCACCTGCCCACCTAGGAGCCTCTACTCTCTATCCCTATCCCTGTCTCTCTCCCTGTGCCTGTCCCTATGCCTATGTAGGGGCATCATCCTCAATATCCTCTATGAGAGGCGCCTTCTTAGCTAGATATGTAAATCTAGGGAATGGATGCTGTTGGAACCAATCCCTGTACTAGGGCAATACCCCCGCATCTGCAATATCCTCCAGATAATCCCACTGAAGTCATTGTAACCCTGTCAGCACCTGCATGCTCAAAGCATAGGACAACCTAGGGGCCATCCTCATCTCTCCTCGTTTGCATAACGAGCGTAGGCGGTAAACTCCTACGAAATCCCCTGAGGCCTACCATACTGCCTCATAACCCGAGTAACAACAAAATGATCGATGATTGTCACGGATCTGCCCATAAAAGGATGAGTCATGAACATATCTCTCCACACAACTCTCCAATCATCCCAAAGCTCAAGACCATTGTAATGTCTCCATATGACAACTATCAGGTCATCCAACTTTTGTCTCCAATACTATGTCTTGCCCAGATGGGGCTAAGTAATGTATCCAGAATATCTATAATCAATCGGTTGTTGTGGATCTCTGGCATTATCCACTATAGGTCTACAAATTGTGATATGCTCCCAGGCCCATATCTATAAAATCAATACTCCTGTATCCATTCTCTTCCCCTCTCTGTATACAATCTCATGCATCTCATGATACATGTGGGCTAAAACACATGAACCCCATCCTAATCGCTTAGGGTGATCCACAAGCCTCTGCAACATTCTAGCCCAGCTGCATAAGAAACCATGTTGTCCCCTGTCCAACATAATGAAGCAACCAATGAATCCTACCAAGACACAAGCTAGTGGAAACTGCTCACTGTACCTGGTCATCATATCATCCCAGCTTATAGCTCGTGTAAAGATGTCCTCATCATGAAATACCTATCTCAAAGCTAGTAAGCCAGGACGTTGTGCAGAATTGTAATCAACCTTATCCCTAGCAAATGGAATCCTGAGAATCCTATAAACATCCTCGGGAGTGATCGTCATCTCCCCAACTGGTAAATGGAACATGTTATGCTCAGAATGGAATCTCTCAACAAGTGCAGTGAGCATCCCGTGATTCACATGGATATTTGGCATCTGTAGAAGGTGGGTAAACCCACACAAGTCAATATGTGCTCTGTCTATATCGGATAACTCACAAACTAGCCTCATAGTAGGAGGATAGATGCATCGAAAAAGAACATGTGGTAATTGAACCTGCAAGAATCAAACAATAGAGCATTAGAGAATCATCCAAATTATGTTGTAAGACAGCTTAAACATCACGCAAATCCAAATACATTAATTGCCAAAACCAATTTTCATGTTTGCCCCCTTAAAAAAGCTCATTGTTTTTCATACGACATTTCACAGTGTAGGAAGAAACTTGTATGAGTCAGGAATAGTTATAGGATGACAAAAGACACTAATACAACACAAAACATGCATTTGCACGACAAAATGGTTTATGAAGCAAACTTTCGTACGACATAAGGGGGTGTCCCAGACAACAATACTAATGGGTTTAAACGATAAAATACTAGATAACAATTTGTAGTATGAGATAGAATGTCATCTCGGATGACAAATCACAAACAACCGACTTTTAAACGCCATAAAAAGAAAAAATTCAACAAAAAAAATCAAAATTGATGAAATGAAAGGGCTAAAAATTAGACTCTTACCGTTGGCTTGTAATTCCGCGGTCGATTATGACTTCTTTGGCGCTCAAATTGGTGCTCCTGGATTAGAATGACCATTTTTATTTGCAAAAGGCTTTTTGAATTTTCAAACTTGGGAGGTTAAAATGAATTGAAAATGACACTTTGACCCCTTATATAGCCAAAACCCTAATTTTTCAACTTCCTCCGATAGACATGAAAATTGTACCCTTAGCTAATTTGCCCATCCTGATTCCATTTTCAGGATCAAAATCAAAATACGAGATCATTCTCCTAGTCAATTTTAATACAATCTGGACCACTTAGCGCTTTCATCATATTCTCATTCTTTTTTTCTTCAATTTGCACTCAATTTCACATCAATCAATGCTAAATCTTCAAATGTTCCTCTGACTCAATCTTTGTGCTCAAGTCATTATCATCGCCACCAATTGCCTATAATCATCATGTACCTTCTCTATCTTTTGATTTTGCTCCCAAGGGGCACACTCGTGACCTTATGACCTCACATCTTCAAAGTCGAGAAATTTTTCAAATCTTCATCAAAAGATGAGCAAAAATATTTTCAACTAAAGAAAATTAAACAAGTTCTTATTGCTAAGGGGTGTCTCAACTCCATCGCTTCATATCAAGTTGAGATCTCTCGATCATCTGAGTCAAATCAATCGGTAGGGGCATATCAGTTTCATCACTTCAAATCAAGCTGATATTTGCTTTCATCTGAATCAATCTCTTAACGTTAATCAGTTTCATCGCTTTTCATCAAGATGATTATTCATTTAAACTTAATCAAAAGTTTAAAGAGTATCTTTGATCACACGCTCAATCCAAGTAGGCGTTCAGTTTCATCGCATCAAATCAAGCTGGACAATTTATCTTCGCTCATTGTGTCTTGATCCATCAAGTTCAAGATCGATTTTATCTTCACTCACTGTGTCTAGTTCAATCAAGTTCTAGATCAGTAAGATCCGCTTCTTGATCAATCAAGTTCAAGTTCGGTATCTTTTCTCTTCATCAATCCTAGTTCAATCAAGTTCAGGATCGGTTTCGCTTTAATCAACTCTATTCAACTTCATCGCTTCAAATCAAGCTAAACACCTCACTCTTCATCTGGTTTGTGATCAATCAAGTTCAGAACTAGTATCTCCTAGACACATCAACATATTCTTTGAACGAACGCGCTACTCGCACATTAATTCAAAGAGGGGCATATGTAATACCCTAAAATTGGTCACCTAAACCATGGGCCCCTAATTTCGACAACATCACCAAGGTCCTAACCAAAGGCAATTAAATCAATTTTGAACACACAATTAATTAATTCTTCAATCATCAAATGTCGCATGGCAAGTGAATTATTCTATATTAATTAAATAATTATTTAATTAATTAAATCATTCCAAGTAAATCATTTTGATCAATTAAACCTATTTAATTTATTAAATATCCTAACATATTTAATTAATTAATAAATTTGCCATCAATTAAAAAAGGAATTAATTTATTACAAAAGAGGAATTAATCACAAAGCAAGAGTTAAATTGAAAATAAAATAAAAGACTTGAATTGAAAGAGAAATCAAACTTGAGATATTATTTCTTTCTTCTAAATTGAGATTTTGAAATTAGAAAAGCAATTAAATGAATTATTAATCATTCTCTAAAATTGAAACTCAAAGCTTTTGGGAAAAGAAGTTCAGTTGCATTGAAAAGACTCTTTTCTTGAATAAATCAAAGAATTGCCTATTTTTATCTCAAGTGCATGGAATTAATTGAATTATATCTCTAATGCAAACTCAAACTTCTTTTTTGAATGCATTTCAATTAAACTATAATTGGAATCTATCTCAAGGTTAACTGAATTTGATTTCTCAATTATTTCAATTATCCTAAATTGTGCTTTTTCTTGATCTCTCTTGTGATTCTCTATAAATTCAGCCTTCATCTCTCATTCAAAACACCTTGGAGATTTATTGTAATTATATGGTTTTTTCTCTAGAGTCATTGAAGATATTGTGCTTGCTTTTTGAGATTATTGCATCTTACTTTAATTTCTTTTTGCATATTTCATGATTGCTTGAATTCATATAGCTTACTATTCATCCATCTAGCATAATCTTGCATCCATTTAGCTTAATATCATGCTCATATAGATTAAATCCTTCATCTTGGTGTAGTCGAGTCACTGGTATTGCTTATACAAATCTGAGAGCAATCTTATACTTGCATCTTTTAGAAGGAAATTAGTCGATTTGTTATGGTTTTATTATGCATGCTTATATCTGTCTAACCATACATGTAATGACTTAATTGAATTGTTGTGTCTTGTGCAAATGACTGTTACAAGGCCAATAAGTAGAAAGGAGACAGCAAGGAGAATTATCCACCAAGACAGTTCTACTTCATCATTTCCTTCTCATACACTAGTTGTGGATACTCTTTCCCACTATAACTCTCAAGGAAGCAGTGGAGATGAAGACCCTCCAAGAAGGAATAATCTCCAAAACACATGTGAAGATGAACCTAAATAGAAGAAGAAGAAGAAATCAAGATCAAAGGACAATTCAGAAGACTCTACCTCAAAAGAAGAGAAAGAACAAGACCTAGTAGAAGTCTTGGATGATTCAAGGTTTGATGAGACATACCAACTATGTCACCTTCAGTCCTCGTTGAATCCCCTCATCATGAAGTGCAACATCCTACTCCAATTATAGAACCTTCTTCCCTAAGGAATCCAGTATGTCAAGCAGAAGAAGCCAAAGAGCAAGTAACCTCACTAGTACCTAGATGACAAAGTTTCCAACAAAGTGATGCACAAAGGCCCTCAGAAAATCTTTCCCTCCCATGGTTGGAACAAAGTCTATTGAAAAAGAGAAAGACGGAGGAGTTAATTATTCTTGAATTCAACATAGTATTTGATCTTTTCAGGAGGCATGAGAAAATGAAGAAGATCAAAGTAACCTCAAGGATAAATATTGATTCGAATTCAGCAAATATGTGTCTAGAGATAGCTCAGCCCATCTTTGAAAAAGATGTAAACGAAGCTACTCATGCTGATTTTATTATGACAAAGATTGATATGGGTCTATCAACTCATGAAGCTAACATTCAGAACTTCAATGTGGTAGCCGCAAAGCTAGTGGAAAGGACTGAAAAAGAGAACCAGTCAAAGGATCAATTGAAACAAAAAGTGCAAAATTTGTCTTCCTACTTGAAGTCCATAGTTGACACTTCTACCGTGTCACTCAATGTTGACCGCCAACCAGTCATCTTGGGCCCAAAAGGAGAAATTGAAAGAGGTGTTATTGATAATCTCCAAAAATACCAAGTTTATGAGAAAGTAGCTGAGAGTTGGGTGGAAAAGATCAAGTCCATTGAATCTTATTTCTTTGTTAAGGAAAAGGTTGTTCATGACGAAGCCTTAATCAAGAAAGAGACCATTGAAAAGGACTTGAAAAGTGTTAGAAAAGAAGAAGCAGCTTGGAGAGAGATCATGAATGATTTTAGGCAAATGATGGAGATTAATGTTGATATCCTTATAGCAGAGAAAATCCTACCTAATACAAAGGAGAACTACTTAGAAATCTGGTCAGAAAGCATAGATTGAAAGTTGGTAATCATCAACCAAGTTTTGATAGAACAAGAGAAGCTTATACTTGCTTGTGATCAGGTGTGTGCAAAACTCTAGAATCAGCTAACTACCATCCTTCCAAGTACATCATTGATGGAAGATTCACAAGTGATACAAAATGGTTTCCAGAACATGGTTTATCAATAACTCTTCAATAAAGAAGTCTTTAATGAAAATAAAATGGACAAATTGATCTATGCCTACACTTCCTTGAAGTCTTCTATTTCTCAAATACCGAATATGGTGTCAAAGTTGAGCAACATCTACATAAACCTTAAGACCTGGAAGATGAAGATAGCTAACATCCTAATTCCTAAGGGGAAATCTATTACTCCAGCCATCAAACTTTTTAGAATGTTCAAGGAAAAAGAATCTAGTCAATGAAATCAGATTCCATAATCAACAACTCCATCAACGACACCTTCGACAAATGCAGCGTTGCATATTGTATAGTTCTCATTTTTTATGTGTGTGTGTATGGCTCGAGTCATGTTTTTGACTTGTTTAGTAAATAATCATCATGATCGAGTCTTTCCTGTTCAAGTCTTGACTTGATCTCTTTTATTGTAAAGTTAGGTTTGTCCTAACTCTTTCTCTCAAGGTAGCTATTTTAAGTGCCAAAATTGGGTAGTTACTCCAAGTAACTATTTTTCCAAAAAATTAGTTATTTCAAGTTGATGCACTTAAAGAGTCAATTATTCTAAGTAGTTATAAAAAGGTGGTTAAGGTAGTTACCTTAGGTGGTTACTAGCCTCACCTATATATACTTCTTCATAATACAATCAATAGGTTCCACTTTTTCACAAGGCATTGTAAGAAGGACTCAAATAGTACTATCAAGCAAGAAAGCAATAGAGAAATGTTTTGGATGTGTGTTCAATTCAATCTCATGTGTTGTCATTAATATTCTTATGTTTCATCAATGATAATTATTTTCTTTCCTTTAACGTTGCATGTGGAAAAGATTATCATGTTAAGTTTTGGTATCTCAACTTGAATGTGTGGAGCTTCGAATTATAATATTACTTCTTTTTCCTTCATTTAGTTTTTGTTATACTTTTTGTTCTTAAAACCCCAGAAAATCCATATATCCCCATCATATGAGGGAGTTGCCCCTCTCAAATGCAGAGAGGAATCGCTATTGTTTGGCGATTCTTCAACTGTTGTGAACATTTTTGTTGTTGATCAAAGGGTGAAATAGAGTTCTTCAAAAAGATTACTTAAGAGCAACAAATCTATTTACGAACAATAGCCTATTCAAATTTTCATTTCAAGTTGCCTAACTCTTTTTCTGAATTTTCATCACCACTTAAGGGCTTAGTTTGGGCCCTCCTGATCCCACGCATACTCATTTTTAAAATTGTAAGTTTTTTTGCATGTTATTTTTAAAAAAGGGATTGTGTTAAGGTAGTAGGATAGACATAGTTAAAGGGCACAAAATTTATTGATAAGGGTGTGAGGGGGAGGGGTAAATCAATATATCAAAATTCCAACTCTAGTAAACATTAATCACCTTAAAATACTTCTCTAAGTATAGATCATAGAACATCAATTCAGCTTAATCCAATATTATTAAATATGCAACAATTAAATACCATAAGGAAACACACATTCACACAATGAACATTAGATATACGTGGAAGCCCAAGATGGGAAAAACCATGGTGAGAATAGTTGCTTGGATCTACTTCCCCAAATCTAGCCTCACAAATTAAAGAATCACTTATAATCATGAAATAGGAACCTAACTACAGGAGACACCAACCCATTATTCTATTTGCATGCACGAACCCATTGGAGACACCAATCTCCAACACAAAATACTTGAGCACCAACTCAATAGGTAAGACACTAGTCCTACCAGGTAACATAAATATGAATTGTGAACCTTCAAACTTGATAATTCAACTTGTATTTGATTTGATCACCCTTCAGACACTCTCCTTCACAACATATGATAGTTTGATATTGACACACATGATTGGAATGCAACTCACATTACATCAAATCCAACTATACATCAATCATTTTGATTTTTGCATTGCTATCCTAATTACATAGCATTACACTAACATATACAACAACTACTTCCTAGGACATATCCTAGACATGTATGTACATTAATTACATTTACAATTGCATTCATGTGTTGGTCCAAAACATAGAAAGTAATACCCACAAGTCAGCCACACAAACACTCCTTAACCAAATGTGTCCAAACATATAATAGGCTAGGTCCAATAGCAACATGCCATGCAGTTCCCAATGTAGCCTCATCTGGTCCCAACAATCATTCGCATGCTACCTCTGGAGGGCACAAACCACAAGCTATTGCTACATAAATCCAAAAGTATAATTTGTTTAATTCACTGGCATAATCATCCTTTTTTCAACTCAATTTTGCAAACCACTATACACCAACTCTTAAAACTCTATATTATGATGAAACATGTGTAGTCATACTCTCATTCAAATTGCAAGACATAACCTTCTACTATGAAGCAACGAGGATCAAAATAGGTTACTAGAGCAAGCTCACTGTCTAGAAACTTACCTTAGACATTCTGGATCAGTCTTTCAAAACACTTCCACTAACATGAATA
Source organism: Cryptomeria japonica (assembly GCF_030272615.1). Classification (NCBI taxonomy): domain Eukaryota; kingdom Viridiplantae; phylum Streptophyta; class Pinopsida; order Cupressales; family Cupressaceae; genus Cryptomeria; species Cryptomeria japonica. The sequence continues at coordinate 364,673,586 of NC_081408.1, read as the reverse complement.
GATGTAATGGATATTACACATTTATTCCGATTGATTCCATCTTCATAGCGATCCACTACACTACCACAACTCAAAGTGCACCACAAATAGGTCCGATATGTCATGACAAGTAATTGCATTCTTCCAAATACTTTGACATCAATGACAACATTTATTCAATAGTAGTATAGAATGCACATTATTCTAACTTAAACATTTGTTGATTCATTAATAAACATGACATTAGTTGATGAGCGATTGTGTACAATATAAGATACACATAAGATTCATGGGGATATTGCATATGGACTTGAGTGTGTGGTATTAGTTGATCTCCATATGGTTGTGATACTTAATGGATGTTATATTGAGGCATTGATCATATAAATATTGTATATTATCTTGTATGCACCTTACCTTGAATATGCCTTTTGCTTTTGTGTCTTGTATGCTTTCTAGGTTCTCATACTTATGTTTTATGTATTGTAAGGACTTGGTTTGTTTGATATGATGTATTGTTGTGTTAATGATATTGTGAATTTGTATTGTGAAAATGGTCCATCTTGGATTAGTTGTTTATCTTACAGATTGTATTATATATGTAATGATAAATGAACTTAAAAGATAAGCACTAGTCTTATGTTTGTACTTCACACTTTTATAGTATTCATTGAGTGCCTCATTTTTGGACTGATAATTGGAGAGGATCAAGGGTTCCTTCAATGTGTGTGTTCAATGCCTTCCCCATTGATAGTTGGAGCTTAGGCGACTAACTTGCATATGCAAATTAGAGAATTTTTATCTGCATATTGTATTTTGAGAAGACCCTTTTTTTACATGTAGTATTTTGGTTTATTTGACTATTTGTAAGTTTGGTGTATTATTATTGATGGTTGTTGCTCTTAACCTATATTTATATTATAGACTATTGAATGATGCACTATTCTTGGTCAAGTACTATATATTTACTTGAGAGATTTCAAAATTATTATGGGAATTATATTGCAAGTTTAGATTGGCGGGGAGCACTCTGCAACTGGTACGATTCCAGGAAAGTTGTCTATTCACCTTCCTTGGTGTACGGACCTTGCTTGCTGGTGCTCATGTGTTATCCTTGGTGTCCTGCATCCTCTTTTTGTGTGGATTGATTTTATGCCCATGTGTTTTCTTGGTTTATGATTTATTTATGTGGTTGCTTTGCTCGTGTTTTTTTCCCTTCTTTCTTCTTGCATCTGTGTTTATTCATGATACCCTAGTTTTCACCAGGTTGCTCTTGGGCTTTGTCGATCGTGACCCTTCTTTAAATTTGCTCATGTGAAGGTGTATGGGTAGTGCTAATGATGGTGAACCCAGTTGCAACAATGATAAGGTGCATATCATTGATAATGGTGGGAGTTTGGAGAATGAGAATATTAATCCGCAGAAGGACAAACATGAAAAACCCTCCTACAAAATTGTGGTTTTGGATCACTCCGCCCTGGTTTTCCCACCCTCTGCTATTTTTTATGGAATATTTTGCAAGCAAGAGCACATGGATACAAAGAATGATATGAGAGGGTCCTCATCTGATGGAGATAGATTCGAAAATGGTGGTGGCAGTGCAACCGATGATCCCAGAGGGGGAGGAAATGATAAGTCTCTTCCTCTTGGGTTGAAGACCCTCTCCTTGTCTCCTAATGAAGATATGATTAAAGCAATTAGATCAGAGTAGTCACGTTTAAAAAATATTGCAATTTTCTTTGTCTGTATGGATAGAGAGTCTTTGCCCTCGCGGAAATGTTTTGATGAATGGATTGCTAATGCCTGGGGTAAGAAGTTAGGTATTCATGTTAAATTTTTCAGAATGATTCAAAAGGGATTATTTGTGGTTCTTTTGAAATCCCATAATATGCAAGATAGGATTTTGAAGAATTTCTTTTGGAATGTGGGACATTCTTTGTTTAGGGCATTTCCATGGTCCCCTAAAGGGAATGTCGAGCAGGTTATTGCCCATTCCTCCCCTAATTGGGTGGAAATTAAGAACTTACAGCCTGAATTTTGGCCATTCATTCCTCATATTTTGAAACCTCTGGGTTCGGTTCTGCAAGTTGAGGAATCGAGAACCACTCTCCCTCACCTAAATGTCAGGGCTCTTGTAGCGCTTGATCCAGAGGTTGTTTACCCTGACATTATTTCTTTAGACTTTGAAGATGAGATATTTTCATGGGAACTGTCCATGTTGGGCAATTTGGGGGCTTGTTTTTATTGCAAAATTAATGGGCATATGAGAAAAGATTGCCCATCTATTAAAAATTCTCACAGTGCTAACTTTAACATTGCTTCGAAAGGCAATATGAGAAGTGATCCTAGTAAGGTGCAAAAATCTGTTAATAATTCTAAAGAAGGTAATAATCTACCAGTGGATGACACCTCTTACATTGGCATTGAGAAGGTCAAATCGGATCTTGATTGCCCGATTGATGTAAGTAATGGTAATAAATTTGTTAGCCTCTCTAATCCTCTGTTTGAGGATGAGTATGATGTTATTCATGCCTCTGCCATGGATGCCCCTCCCAACACCCTAGTCGGGTGTCTCTCAGTACATGCTAATCCTTCTATTTGTGGTCAAGACAAGGTTGATAATATACCCCCCTCCCTCCAGATTGAATGCTCAACAACTTGCTCTTATAAGTATTAAGGAGAAAGCTGATTTAATAAGGAATGCTTACCAAATCCCCTCTGAGTTGAATATGAGTAACTCCTTACCTGGTATCATGGATTCCATGGTGGATGCATTTTCTGATAAGCATATTGTGCCTTTTGGAATAGATGGTATGGCTAACAGTAATTCTGAACAGTTTATAGAGGTTGTTAGTAAAAAGGTTAGGAAGAAAAGGAAAACATTAAACATACAGTCTCTCTCCAATGATAATAGTAAAAAAGGTAATGAGGTGCCAAAATGTTTTAATAGGTTGTACAAGAACAAAAAATCCTCCACTAAATAGATTTATGATGATGCACATTCATAGTTGGAATGTTAGGGGCTTGGAGATGCCTGACAGAAAATATGTGGTTAGGAAATGGTGTAATAGTATCAAGGAGAAAGATTTTATTTGCCTCCAAGAAATCAAAGTGGTAGGGTTCCATGCCTATACTATGTTAAATTTTTTTGCGGGGTCAAGCCATTGGGTTTCACTCTAATCATGATAGGGGTAAAGGTGGTACTACCATTTTGGTTAGTCCTAAGTGGGCAGATAGGATTATTGCTAATGGTGTCTCCCCTTGCCAAAGGCTTTTGTGGGTCACTTTCAAAGAGAAGGACTGCGTTTTTGCTATTTGTAATATATATGATGCTAATGACTATAGAGATAGAGCCATTTTTTAGGATTGGTTGACAACCGGCCTCCTGAATTCTCATTGGATCTTTATCGGTGACTTTAACATGATTGAGCATGGTGAAGATAAAAGTGGTGGCAATAAGCATTGTTGGAAGGGTAATGAACATTTCTTCTAGGCCAAGTTCAAGAGGAGATTTAATCTGGTAGATCCTTTGGAGAGGAAAAATGGCTCCTTTTCTGATATTTGGTTCACATATGTAATAATCAAAGTGGTAGGAAGAGACTTTACTATAGATTGGATATATGCTATGCAGATGCTTCTCTTTTCTCCTTTTCCTCACAGGGGGGTCATGCCCCTATTTGTGTTTCTCCTACTAGTATCTTAGATCATTCCCCTATCTCTGTCACTGTAAATCTGGATCTTGATCCCTCTTCTGTGATCCAACCTAAGAGGGGGAATGGATTCAATCTTAATGTTTCTTTACTTAAGGATGAGGATCCTGGGGATGCCATTAAGACAGTTTCCCATTTGGCCAAGCTTTGTAATCCTGATCTCAGACCTAGGGAGCAATGGGAGGCTCTCATTGTTACTTGGAAGAAAATGTTTCAGATCATTGGTAAGTAGTATGCTATGGATAGGTCTAGGGAGGAGTCCTACTTACAGAATAGGCTCAATGGTATTGAGAAGGAGCTTTAGAGTAATGGGCATGATTTGGTTTTAGAGGGGGAGCTTTCTTGGGTCAAAAATCACTTAAGGAAGTTACAACAATTCAAGATCCAAGGGAAGAAGGTAAGAGCTAAAATGAATTGGCTTAAAGGTGGTAACAAGGGAACCAATTACATCTTCAATTTTATTAGAGACAAGAATAAAAGGGAGCTTATTAAAGATATTCAAGTCAATAACACTCTCACCAATGATCCCATTTTCATTAAGGAGGCTTTCTTCAATTTCTACAGTGGCTTATTTTCTTCTCAACATAGTGTTATGAACTAGGGGTTCTTGAGAAATGCTTACTGTTAATCCCTAAGAAAGTTTCTTGTGAGGAGGACAATTCTCTGGGCCAAAAGATCTCACTTTAGCAGATTAAAGCTGCTATCAGTTCACTGGCCACTGGTAAGTCCCCAAGGATGGATAGGTAACTTGTCGAATTCTATAAGCTGCACTCGGAATGGATATTCTTGGAACTGTTTGCCCTGTATGAAGATGTGTTTAAATAGGGATCACTTGGAGAAAACATCAATAGAGGTGTCATTAAACTACTACCTAAGGGTGGGGATACGACTCTGGTTAGAAACTGGAGGCCTATTACTTTATTGAATATCTCTTACAAGATTGTTGCAATAGTCTTAGCAAGGAGGATTGTTGGGTTATTAAACAACTTCATTTCTACCACTCAGACTAGATTCATTAAAGGTAGATATATCCTAGAAAATTTGGTTACTGGTTGGGAGGCCATGCATTGGGCTAAAGCTGACAAGCAGAATGTTGCAATGATTCTTCTGGACTTTGAGAAAGCATATGACAAAATTGAGTGGCCCTTCATTAGAGGGATGTTGCAAGCTTTTGGATTTCCCCCATATTTCTATAGATGGATTGATATTCTCTTTAAGGACTCTTCCATAGTCATTGAGGTTAATGGTGAACTCTTAGAACCTATTCCCCTTAAGAGGTCTATCAGGCAAGGTTGTCCCATTACCCTAACCTTGTTTGTCATTGTTGTTGATGCAATTTTGTACATTCTGAGAGCTCCTGCCCTCGGTCCTCCTATAAGAGGTCTAGCCCTACCTAATTCTGAGGATCCGATCAATGCCCAATTCGTTGATGATACTACTTTATTTTTGGTTTTGAATGAGGAAAACTTTGATAATGTTATGAATAGGTTACAATTTTTCTATTTGGCTTCTGGTGCAAAGGTATCTCCTCACAAATCTATAGTTCTTGGTTGGTCTGATGTTCCTTCAAGTTGGGTTACTTGCAAAGGTTGGCAGTGGGCTGGACTAAATTCTATTGTTAGATATCTTGGTATTCCTTTTTCTATTAACCCTTCTATTCAAGATATGTGGCTTTGGTTATATTCTAAAATTGAGAGGAAGTACTTAAAATGGCAGACTCATCTTCTCTCCTTGGCTGGAAGAGTGCAAATTGTGCAAAAGGTTCTTTCCTCTCATCACATTTACTGTGCCTTAGCATGGTTGTTTTATAATTATCAAACTAACAAGCTTGAGAAGATCATGAGGGACTTTTTATGGTCTGATGGGATGGGCCATAACAAGAGACACTGTGTGAATTGGGATTGGTGTTGCAGACCAAGGAGTATGGGTGGACTAGGTATCAAAGACCTCAAGGCCCATGGCATTTCTCTAGATTCTAAATGGATTGTCAAAGCTCTGAATGGTAATGAACCATGGAAGGTGTTGATCAGAAATAATGTTGAAAGGTCTGTTATTAAAAAAGGCAAAAAATGGAAGACTATCCCTTTATGTGATACTATTTTGGGGAACTTTAATATGAAGGTGTTTGGTTCTAATGTATTTTCTTCACTATGGAAGGCATGGTCACATGTAAGGAGTTTACTTCCTTCTAAGGGTGCTATAGGTAATTCTCCTTCATATGCTGTTATGGACAAATCTATCTGGTGGGGGGTGAGTTTAAATAATAAACCTCTTGCTCTGACTCAAAGTTGCTCTGCTAAAATTTGGAATGATAAACGTATTTCTCTAATTAGAAATGTATTGTTTGACAACCGGCTAGGGTCTTGGGCCAAGCTCAGTTCTAAATATGGGATTCCTCTTTCACAGAAGAAAACATATTCTCTTATTGTTAAAGCTACTGGTTGCTTTTTTCCTGACAAAGTTTTGGATACTGATTCCTTTTTGAAGCAACTAAAATGGTTGGATGACTCTCCTTTTTTGGACATATCTACTTGTTAGCCATTTGGTGAAATTGATTATGTGTTGCATTGATGTTTTGTCATTGATGCCAACACTAGCTGTTTGGATGCTTTACCGACACCCTTTTGGTCCCGGTAGGTTGAGTAGTTTCTGGTTGATTTGGATCCGACATGATCTGGTAGGCTCCGATATGATTTGGTTATGGAATTGGCTTGTTCATGATACTCATGCTCATATCTAGTAAGTTGGTTTTGGTCTGGTGATCGGATGCTATCCTGTTTGCTTAGAAGCTTGGTTTTTGGTTTCGGTAAGGGTTTCACCGGTAGAGATTTTGATGAATTGCATAAGTGGTGTTGGTGCAGCTTCTGGTGGAGTTTTAGGATGTTGTTGATGATCATGTTTGAGACTTAGTGGATGGAGATCATTGTTGTAGCGTGTGGACCTATACTAGGTCTCGATTGATCTAGGTTATGGATTGACTTTAATGTAATGTGTGGATTGGACCTCTCGATGTGTTTCCAGGATGTCTTATGTGTTGGATATTATTTGTTTGGTCTAAGGCTGACATGGTTTGTAATTATATAATTAGTTTATTATCTAGTGGCCGACCTAATTGTTTATGGTCGAGGGTTTGTATATATAGATGTAAGGTCTCATTGTAGATCAGATATGGTAGAAAGATAGGAATGCGAAAAGGAATGTAATGCATGAATAATGTAATATCATTCAGGCAGAGGATTTGGTTGATCATTGGAGATCCAATTGGGTTTATGTAAGAGGATTTAGTCCTCTGGTATTGAGCTTAATCAAAACTGTACTCAGGCATAGGAGATGCTATCTTTTGCAGTTCAACACTTCTCTGAATTGTAGTATGAATTTCTATGTAGTCAGTGAGGCTCCTTTTGTGATGAGTAGTGCGCTCTAGGATGTTGGCCTTCCTGCAAGTGCAGGCCCCTTAATTGTAATTCACATACTTATTGTAGAAGTATTATTTGACTATGGGTAGGCTTTCCACCATGGTTTTTCCCTTTATCGAGTTTTCCACGTATAAATCTTGGTGTCATGTGGATGGTATTTATTTTGTGATTATCGTTTATGCTTAATTGGTTTAACTGCTATTCCGGTATTAATGTCTTGGGTTTTGGTATTAAATTTTTAATTGCTAATGGTTCTGGTAATCTGTGACAATTGATTCACCCCCCCCCCCTCAATCATCTTCTGTTTATTTGAATTGTCTAACAATTGGTATCAGATCTTTGATCCTCTCTACAGAAATCTTAACCGCTTGAGGAAGATCCTATGGCATCTAACTGTAGACACCCAAAAATGGTCAAACGCTTGCGAAGTCATACTTTAACATTTGCGCATTGCCTCATTTTAGGTTTTTTGCGTCGCATTAACATTTCTCCTATGTCACGCATTTGGTCTTTATCATTTGTGAACATCGAGTCATTCTTCTACATTCTTCCTTTATCTCGCTCTCGAATTTGGTCTTGTCGACAACACTATCCAGTCATGATTTTAATCGATCTTATCCTATTGCATCAATGTGCATGCTTATTTGTCATCATTTTGGACATCGTCAATCCTAATTAGGGTTTTGTCCTCTTATTAATCTTATCATCAATCTTATCATTTTGGACATCGTCAATCCTAATTAGGGTTTTGTCCTCTTATCGATTTGTCATCAATCTTGTCATTTTAACGATCAATTTGTCATCGATCGTTGTCATGTTCGATCTGGTCATTTTGCGATTGATTTGTCATCGATCGTGGTCATTTTCAATCTTGTCGTCTTGCAATCTATTTTGTTATCGATCCTCGTCCTTTTGTCAATTTTGTCATTTTGCGATCATTTCGCTATCGATCGTTGTCTATCTCAATTATGTCAATTTGGATCAATTTGTCATTGTTCCTCGTCAATTGGCGCATTTTTCAGTCAAATCGTTTATCACATTGGTCATTTATCAATCCAAAATCAAATCAAATCGAGTCAATTATATTTCAAGACCTAATTCGTCTTCTAGGGTTTTATGATTTATTCATTTAACCTAATTTGTCATTTCTTCCTCTAGGATTACTAAATTATTTATTAATCCTAGGTCTTCTCATTACAATTAAATCTTTATTTAATTGGCTAATTATTCTTCCTCTTGTAAATTAATTAATAAATGACAAATTATTAATTAATTTACCTAATTTCTTCTAGTTCCTAATTTCCTATTTTTCCATCAATTTCTAATTCCTAATTGTCATCAATTTCAATTTTCTAATTTTCTTAATTTCCTAATTTCAAATTCCTCCTATTTCTCTCCTAATTCTATGGGAATGACATTTCAATTTGTCATGAAATTATCATAATTGATAATCAATCAATTTTGACATGGAATGTGTCATAATTTGTCATCAATTAACAATCAATCAAATTGTGCATGGAAAGTGCATAATTTGTCATAATTTGTCATATTGATTTGCAGTTTCCATTTGAATTGCATCATGCCAATCTTGTCATTTATCCAATTTCTCTATAAATTGGATGATTTTCAATCAAACCTAATCCCGAATTTCTATCAAACTACCGAATTTTCGTTTCTAGTACTCTTGAGCTTTTTGCTTTCAATTGTGTGAGCACTTGTAGGTGAGATCCACAAACCCATTGAAGAGGAAAGAACAACAATGGAGCCGCATGGAAGAAGCATCCGAATTTTTATATGGTTTGCATGACATTTTCTTTTAAATGCTTTGTTTTTGTGCCTCTATTGAATGTGCTTTGGAATTAGGTTCATTTCAATGAGAGTTCTTTTGATTGAGCTAGCATGTCGTGTGTTTTGATTGATTGATCTACTTGTTTTGATGATTCCTAATTCTGATGCTACATTAATTGGTGAACCCGACGTGAAAACTAACCTTCTAACCCCTTTACTGTGTCTTGGAGTGCTTTCAAGTTGATTTTGCAGGTCAAAAACCCAAAAACAGGGCCGTGCAGTGCATTCTGGACACTTCTGCGCTTGTGTGAAGCATTCTGCGCCTGTGTTGAGACATCTTGTGCCTGTGTTAAAACATTCTGCACTTGTGTTAGACATCCTGCACTTGTGTCCTGACTTCTGCGCCTGTGTAAAGTCCAGATCAGAGGTGAAAAATGTAGTTTTTTACTTGAAATCTTTGGTGTTTTTGCATTCTATTTTCTATGCTTTGGATTTTGGTACTGATTATTTGTGCAGGATCTTGGCATACGCATGACAAAGACTAAAAATCAAACTACTAACATGTGTTATGCAGATTCGATGGTCAAAGACAACAAATCAAACATCTAACTTGGGTTTTGCAGGTTGCCTTGGAGAAACAACCAAATTGTGTGTTTGAGTTTTTATTTAGGCACTTAGTGATTTATAAATAGGTGGAAATGAACCCTTGTTTGCTTTGTTTGTTAAGTATGACATTGGAGTAGGAGAGTATGCTCTCATCCTTCAAAGGGTGATCAGAAATCCAGATCTTCGATACCATGCTTGTGTTGTTGATTGTTTGTCTCCATTAGAGGGCCTGCCTTCCCGACCACTTTGCTTTAGCAAGCAAGTGATAATCATGAGAAGGGGATGACCCAAAGTGAGTACGGCTAGAATTCCTTGGCATTCTAACTAACTATAAAAAAATACCTGATGAGCGAAAGCTTTGAAGGAAGTGTTACGTGGGAATTGCAGTTACTTGGGAAGTGATGACCCTTGGACTCTTTCTCATATCAACATCTAAGTAGGGCCTCTTGGTCTAAATCGTGCTTGCGCGACTACATTTGTTTGGTATCTTGATGGGATTAATGTCTCAATCATGCTTGCATGACATCAAGGAGTAATGCTTAACAGAAATCCTTACTAAACACCTTGTTTTTAGAGGCCAAAAACCCTTCTAGTTGCTTGAGAAGGACAAATTCGGATACTTGGAAGAGATACTAAGTTCGCCATGGGGATATTTCCATGGGGAATGATGCTTGGCCGCCCTGAGAAGTGAGTGCCGTGGAGGGGATCCCATGGGGTCAAGCATCTATGTATTCTCCTTGAATCCCATAATGAGTCTACCTCTCAAGTACCTAATGTCTTTGCCTACCATAAGGAATGTGGAAATGAGCATGATTGTCTTGAGTCTAAGTTATAACATCTTGTATTCTTTGATTGTCAAAAGTTGAATGTTATCCCATTTCAAAAGCAAAACAAATTGATTCAAAACAAGGTTAAACATAAGAGACATTCATCCAACAAAAATTCAACAAGATTCAAAGATCATATTCCTAAAACATGGTTATCCAATATTGTTCAAAAACTTGTCTCAACTCTTATGTCACTTACATTTAGGTTCATCCTAGGTTGCATTTTTCAAAGTCATTATCAAGTATCAAGGTTAAGTTTCATCTAAGTTATACTCTTTTACATATTAATAAAAGTCATCCATTTGCATATGTCCTCTTGCATAAGAGTAATATCATTTCATAATTAAACCTTAGGTTTCATCTTAGGTTGACATTGTCATACATTTGCATTTGCATATCCCAAGTCTCTTCATTAAGCCTAAGTCATTGTCATATCATATTAAGATCATTTGCATATTGATTGTCCCTTAGCATATAGTGTCAAACCTAGGTCTTGTCATACTTGGATAATCCAAATCTTTGATAAACCCTAAGTCATTGTTAGGAGGTCTAGACCTTATCAAATCTTTTGTCCTTTTGTCATCAATATCATTTCGTCAAACATAGCTTAGTATCCAAGCATATAGGGGAGACATTGTCATCTTGTCCTTTGTCAATTAAGTCCTTTTGTCCTTTGAGGTCTAGATATCATTTCGATTTCCTAAGGGTCTCTTTTAGATTTTCATTCATAAGTTTGTCAAGATCTTCAAAAACAACCAAAAACATAGATTGCATTTTCATCTATTTAGTTCGCATTTAGTTGCATATCATATATTGTCTTTGAAAAATTCAAAAAAAATAAATAAATTTGCATTTGCATAAGTGACATGCCTGTTGAGACAAGATCAAGATCTAAGAAGATGAGTGAACCAATGTATCAATCCATGGATAACATAGTAAATTCGCAGTTTCAAACTAGTCAAACAGTGCAAGTTGAAGGTTCATTAAACACATCTCTACCACCATATGGAACGGTTCAACTTGGACCACCTCCATTATATGAACCAGTATTTGTACCCATGAAACCAGGACATGGGAGTGTTCCACCAACTCCAAGAGGAAGTGCACCTTTTAATTGGGATCAACCAAATTTGCAACATGACATTCGAACTCAAACATTGTATGAAGACCAAACTCTTTCACAAGGATTCGGTTCAGACCAAGGCATTCAACAAGAAACGAATCCAATTTTCCAACCAGATTCTTCATCTGATTCCGACGCTTCTGATGATGTCGACATGTTCCTTCAAGATCCAAAGGTAATAAAAAGGATGGATAAGTTCCTGAGCAAAGTCTTCAAAATGTGTCCTCAAAAGTATCTTCACATGATGAGTAATATGGCTCCCTTAAATGAACCAATTAATGTGCAAACACAACAAGGCAGTGAGCCGTTAAGTTTCTCTACGCATCCCAATGAAGAAAATGTGCAACAAGAGCTTCAACCTACATTGATGAGTAAACGTGCTTCAAAGGCATTGACAGTGACTATTCCTCAAAAGTCATCATTTGAGACGATAAATAATCCATTATTCAATACAACGTCTGTAATACAGGATCAAATGAAGACCATGCAAATATCGACAATGGTTCCTCAACAAGAAGTGGTTCCTAATATGCATAAAATTGGATCAACATCTAAGATACAAGAAAGTTTTACAACTGGAATGCCTAATGTCAATAATGTTTGAAGCAATTCCACGATGCAACAAAGTTATTATGTATCTTTGTCAAACACTATTGCGACAGATCCTTCCATAATGGCTACACAAAGAGCTATGGATAGTGGTGTGCATCACCAGCAATTATTGCAACAATTGAGTAATACACAAAAGGTACGATCGAATGTGCAAACAAACGATGTGCAACAACAACAATATCACATTCGACAAGAAATTGCAGCACCTTCGGCATCATTACAAGTTAACACAAACTTGCAACCATCACAAGGGATTGGACAAACAACACAGCAAGTTAATGCAAGTGCTATACCCCATCCTAAGGAGAAGCAACGAAAATCATCTAAACAAAGTTTTTTACAAATGATGGGATATACACCGCGACAACAATTGGCACAAAGTCAACAAATTCCAATTCGTCAGCACCAACAACATGTGCCACAATATGTGCCAAGGCAAACAAGTTATCCTACCTCACAACCGCAAATGGCGCCTATGCAATATCAACAACCTACTCAATTGCAATATCAACCTAGGCTCCAAGAAGCACAACAACAAAGTCAATATCAAGGTATAGCACAACCGCAACAACAAGAGAAGTACCAAGAACTTTATATGCAGGAGACGCCAAAAACGACCATTGCAGAGTATCAACAACCGATCGGAAATGCGATATATCAACAAAGAATACCAACTGGGATTAATGATGAACGTCTACAATCTGATACAATTGCGCAACAACTTGAGAAGTTGCGACGAAAAGTTGATGCATTAGAAACTAAAGGAACAAAGAAGTTGTATACAGATCAAGATTTATGTCCTAATCCCTTTGACAAGAGTGTATACATGCCTCCATTCCCTAAGCATTTTGAGGCACCCAACTTTGAGAAATATAGAGGGAATGGCAATCCAAAAGATCATATTCGAGCATTTTACACGACATGCACAAAAGTAAACTATGAGGATACATATTTAATGCGATTATTTGCACGAAGTCTCACTGGACAAGCTATGGATTGGTATTCTCATCTGCCAGGAAATATAAAGACTTGCTCAGAACTGGCGCAAAAGTTTATATCTCATTTCGCGTTCAACATCGACAGTGATGTGACTATGTCGGATTTATGCAATACCAAACAAAAGCAAGGTGAACCATTAGTGACCTTTTTGCAATGATGGTGAAGTTTGTATAGTCGTTCTTCTCTTGATATACCTGAAGAACAGCAAGTGAATCTGTTTATCCAAAATCTGGTCCCAGAAATGATGTATGAGCTAAAATTGAAAAGTCCTAGTACCATAGAAAAACTCATTAAGAAAGGAATGAATATTGAAGTAGCTCTTGTAGCTAAAGCAATTATCAAGCTCAATAAGGACAATGACAACACAAATTATTAAGGGGATAGAAATAGATTTTGGTATAAGAACAAGAATGTCACTAATGATGGTGTTGTTGATGCGAGAACTGTGAATGCAAATCAACCCCCATTCACAATCAAGAAGTTGAGTGTTCCTAATATGTCGACTATGGAACAAAATCAAGCACCCAGGAACAATGTTACTCAACAGCCACAGTATCAACCGCATGCTCAACAGTTGCAATATCAACCGCATGCTCAATAGCTACAATATCAACAACATGCTCAACAACAGTATGCTCAACAATGTAATCAACAACAAGGCCAACAAAAAAATCAACAACGCAAACCCTTCCGATCGCGGGATGGGCCTCCTCAACAGTTTACACCATTGGGAGAGCCTATCGAATCAGTCATGAAGCAATTAATACAAGCGAAGTTTATCAAACTACCAGATATTAAGGCAGAACCAGCGGTAAAACCGCATTGGTGGAATGATAATGCGTACTGTGAATATCATCGGTCCAAAGGACATAAAACCGCTTCATGTTTTCAATTAAAACATATGATTCAAGATTTATTGGAACAAGGAGTAATTGAGATAGATCCAACCCATCCGACCTCTAATACTGATCATACTATTTTCAAAACTCCTTTGCTTGATCATGACAAGGGTAAAGCGTCGTCTTCCAATTCTGCTCAAACGACCAATTATGCAAATACCGGTTATCACAATGTTATTAATTGTTTTCATGCGTCAAATGAGTATGTATCCACCTTGAGAATAAAAGGACAAGATCCTTCTTGTGCGGTCACCACTCGTCGATCCAAAATAGTCTTGAAAGGAGCTCCTGCAGCTCCTCCTAAACCAACTCCTGCAAGTCAGTATAATCTTTTGGATCACCTAGGAAAAACACCTGCACAAATATCCATTCTAGAGTTGTTGAAAATGTCTCCCATGCATCGTGCAGTCCTAGATAAAGCCTTGATTGAGTCCACTGTCCCGATAGATATTGATGTTGACCAATTTCAAGCGCGGATTGGACATTTAGCTGTTTCCCAAAATGTCGCATTTTCCGATAGTGATATCTCACCTGACAAGCTTCCCCATAATGACCCTTTGCACCTAGAAGTCTTTGTCCACAATTGCAAAATCCGGCGAGTCTCGATAGATGGCGGAGCGGGTCTTAATATCTGCACCTTGAGAGTGGTCATTGGCCTCGGATATACAGAAAATGACATTGATGCTTCCAAAAGGATAACAATCAAAGCCTATGATGACGCTGAGCGCCCATCCAAAGGGATAATTGTATTGCCCATCCGAGTTGGTCCAGTGACGGAAAACACTTTCCTACAAGTCCTAGACCTTGATCTCCCTTATAATATGATTCTTGGCCGTCCATGGATCCATGCAATGAAAGCAGTTCCATCCACCTATCATCAATGTCTAAAATATCCTTACAATGGAACTGAGATAACAATTCCAGGAGATCCTAATCCATTTCAGTTATGTGCTACCTTAAGGGGTACTCCTCAGCAGCAAGTCCCAGTCAATAGAGAAGCCAAATCACATAACTATGTGGATCCCAATCAATTATTAGATGTTGTCAAAGGAAAAATGAAGATACAGGACCAAGGGTGTGGAGAATATTCAATGGACCAAACATTCCTCATTGGGAATTTGCCGATGTCTCCAAAATCATATGGCAAACCGCATTTATTGCAAAAGGAACCCAAGGTCATTATTCAATATCAGCCTCCTACTACATTTGCAAGATGGGGAGAACTTGACAAAGAAACTATAGATGATGGTGTCATAGATTGGCTCTATAAAGATCCAACTGAAACTCCACCTGTCAAGTTGCCAGTGGAATTATATGGCAAAGGATTTACTATGCTGCAGAAGAAAGGATATGATGGCTGCAGTGGCTTAGGCCTGAACAACAATGGAAGGCTAGAACCCATCATACCTGAGAAGCGACCCCCAACTTTAGGGTTAGGTTTTGTACGGTTACGAATTGGATCCACATCTACCAAAAGGTCCATGTGTCGAAAAGGGCGTGATTCTGACGATGAAATAACACCTGAGGATACCCGACCCGAGATTGATTCTAATGAATGGGAGTGGAGTTCTTTTTCGTCCAGCTCCTATGCCCTTGACAATATCTTCATTGACCCTGATAACTTGCCTATGGAGGATAAACATGAAATAACTCATCTTCCTAAAACATGTCCTCATGCTTGGATCGAGTCATTTTGGGATCCAAGCTCCGAATCCGACACAAGCAGTTCGGATAGTGACACCATAGACATTCACATTTTCACCATATCAGCCCTCTCTATCCTTACAATCGATGATGACATGCCCCTCATATATCCCCAACTTATCCAATATGACCAACAAGAACCGCTCACGTTGGACTATTTTCAGAATGACGAAGCAATTGCAGAGTTCCTGGGACTACGGGAAGGCATACCACAGGGTGATCACAAGGCAGGATTTGCTATTGACCTGGATTCAACGACATATTTGGGGGAGTCAACTCCCTCTTCCAGTCATGAAAAAGAAAAAGAAAAAGAAAAAGAAAAAAATCAAAAGAATAGATCTTTGAGTGAAAACCGTAAGGCGCTCTCTGATCATACAAAAGTAAAAATAAAAGACGTACATGCGGGTGAAAACCTTTCTAAGGCGCCCAAAGGTGGAAGAGTGGACGTACCCCTATCAATTCAGGATAAATCAACACTGCTTTTGGAGATGACCGAGGAAATCAATCTGAGAACACCTGACAACCCTAAGGTCATTCATTTTGCTGCTTCTCTATCAAAACAAGAAAAAATAGATTTTGTCAATTTCTTTCTGGAGAAGAAGATCAGTTTTGCGTGGTCCTATGCAGATATGCCTGGCCTCGATCCCGAGTTAGTTCTTCATCATTTGCCATTGAAAGCAGGTGTTAAGCCCGTCAAACAAAAACTTAGAAAGATGCATCCTCAGGTGGCTCTTTTGGTTAAAGTGGAGCTAAAAAAATTGCTAGATGTGGGCTTCATTAGACCTATTGATTATGCAGAATGGATTTCAAATCTAGTACCAGTTAGCAAAGTAACTGGGGGCATCAGAATCTGCACAGATTTTAGGGACCTGAATAAAGCATGCCCTAAGGATGATTTTCCATTGCCCAACATAGACATCATAGTGGATATGACGGCTGGATATGAGATGCTTTCACTAATGGATGGTTTCTCCGGCTACAATCAAATCTGTATTGCACCTGAAGATCAGCATAAGACCACATTCACATGTGCTTGGGGCACCTATTGCTGGAATGTGATGCCCTTCGGCCTCAAAAATGCCGGTGCTACATATCAAAGAGCAATGACGACAATCTTCCATGATTTCATGCATACTTTGATGGAGGATTATGTTGATGACTTGTTATGCAAATCTGTTACCAGAGATAGTCATCTAGCCATCTTGGGCCCAATCTTTGATAGAATGGAGACTTACAAACTCAGGCTCAATCCAAAAAAGTGTGTCTTTGGTGTTACAGCTGGAAAGTTGCTTGGATACATTGTTTCTCACCGAGGCATTAAGGTCGATCCCGCAAAGGTCAAAGCAATAATGGATATGCCTCCACCTTCCAACCTCCGGCAATTACGAAGTCTGCAAGGAAAGCTCCAGTCAATCCATCGTTTCATAGCTCAGTTGGCTGACAAATGTCATCCATTCCAACATCTACTACACAAAGGTGTCGCTTTTAAATGGACTGAGCAATGTCAATCAGCTTTTCAAGCTCTCAAAGACTATTTGTTGTTGCCACCCATCCTAATGCCTCCTATCGAAGGAAAGCCCTTTTTATTGTATATCTCTGCAACTGAAACATCATTAGGCGTTCTCTTGGCCCAACAAGATGAGAACGGCAAAGAAAGAGCTATTTACTATATCAGCTGGACACTGGTAGGCTATGAGCTAAATTATTCAACTATTGAGAGGGCATGCTTAGCAGTGGTATTTGCAACACAAAAGCTCCGACATTATATGCTAAGCCATCAAACATTGTTGATTGCCAAAATTGATCCTTTAAAATATTTGCTCAGCTGAGCAGCTTTGACAGGTCGCCTAGCTAAATGGGTCATGATTCTCAGTGAATTTGACATTGAGTATATGGAGCGAAAGGCGATAAAAGGACAAGTCATAGCAGATCAACTGGCAGATGCTCCTATTTCAGACGATCATCCCATGTTGACTGATTTCCCAGATGAATCAGTCTTTGCTCTCACACCATCCAATGAATGGAAGTTATACTTTGATGGGTCCCACACCAAGTTCGGATCCGGTGCAGGCATTTTGTTTGTCACTCCTCAAGGTGATGCTATTCCAAAATCTTACAGAATAACTTTTCAATGTACCAATAACATTGCAGAGTACGAAGCATTGGTTACAGGACTTCGAGTGGCAGTCCACTGGAATATCAAGCATTTGCAAGTCTATGGAGATTCTCAATTAGTCATCCGACAAGTGAATGATGACTACGAAACAAAAGATGAAAAGCTTATTCCTTATAAGCACATGGTAGAATTCTTCAAGACAAAATTCACAGCTATCCATTTCAGTCAAGTCCCAAGAATACAAAACAAGTCAGCAGATGCAATGGCTATGATTGCTTTCATGATAAATATGCCTCATAATATGGACAAGTGTGAATTCCTGGTCGAACAATTGCTAGTCCCCTCTTTTGACATTCCGACAGCTGATGTGATGTGCATTCTTGTTGGTCCCAATTCCCCTTGGTACAATGACATATATCAGTATTTGAAATCCCAGACCTTACCACCTAACTTTTCCGCTAACCAACGTCGAGCCTTTATTCGACAAACAGCCAAATATGTCATCATTGCCGACACCCTTTACCACCATTCTTTTGACCATACCCTCCTCAGGTGTTTGGATTCTGACGAAGCACAAACGGCTTTACACGAGGTTCACGATGGTATATGTGGGGGCCATTTCAATGGTCTTAGCTTAGCCAAAAAGTTGATTCGTGCTGGGTATTATTGGCCCACTTTGGAAAAGGATGTTCATGAGTTTGTTAAAAAGTGCTACAAGTGCCAGATCCATGGAAATTATATTCATGCACCAGCTCAAGAGCTTCATTCTGTTATATCTCCATGGCCCTTTTCTCAGTGGGGTTTGGATCTTATTGGCAAGATTCAGCCAACATCTGCAAATGGACACAAGTTCATTATTACAGCTACAGAATATTTTACAAAATGGATTGAAGCCATCCCCATGACCTATATCACTGGTGTCCAAATTTCAAAATTCTTGCTAAATTATATCATATGCAGATATGGGGTTCCCCTTGCCATAGTCACAGATAATGGTCGACCCTTCAAGAATAAAGATGTTAAAGAACTTTGTGAAAAATTTCATATTCAACACCGTTTTTCTAGCCCATACTATCCACAGGGTAACAGTCAAGCTGAAGCATCAAATAAAACCATTATCAAGATCCTGAAGAAAGTTGTCAATGACGCTGGTCGAGATTGGCACGTACAGTTAAATCCAGCACTGTGGGCCTATCGTACTTCTATCTGCACACCTACTGGCGCCACACCTTATTCCTTGGTGTATGGTGCGGAAGCCATTTTACCCTTGGAAGTGGAGATTCCTTCCTTGCGAGTTTCTTTGCAGCACCTGATTGATGATGAGACACACAGAGTCTCTCGGCTGCATCAGCTTGAGATGTTAGATGAGAAGCGTCAGACAGCTCTGACACATTTGCAAGCATACCAAAACCATCTCCGTCGCTCTTATAATAAGAAGGTCAAAGGGCGACACTTCGAAGTGGGAGACCTGGTTTTAAAGGCAAATCCCAAGAATGCACAGTCTACTGACATCATCAAGGGCAAGTTTGAACCCAATTGGGTTGGGCCTTTCATAGTAACTGCAGCCTATGGCTCGGGGGCATATCAGCTTGCGACTCCAGAAGGTGAACCTCTGTCTGATCCTATTAATAGCATGCATCTTCGCAAGTACTGGGCATAGTTTTCTGTCAGATTTTTCTTCAAATATGATCCTGAAAAAAAAATAAAAAAATACAAAAACATGAAAAAAAAAAATACAAAAAAATGAAAAAAAAGCAAAAAAGAGAAAAAAAGCAAAAAAAGCAAAAAAAAAGAGAAAAAAGTAAAGAGCAAAAAAATGATTCGCCCTCTAGTGAAAACCTGGCAAACAGGCGCTTTGGGCAAGTACCATGGTGAAAACCTGGCAATCAGGCGCCATGAGTAATGAGATTATTGCTCCGTCATCTATCATGACTTCTAGCCATGTTTTCTCTTGGCCAGTTATCATGCCTATCTTTGACTCAACCCAATGTTTTATTCCAGGCCTGTTATTGGTCAACATCACTGTCTCGCTTACTCCAGTGTCTTGTACATATGTTTTGGTCCTGGTTTATGTGTCTTTCAAGTGCGCATTGGGTGCTTTTCCCTCGTCATGATCAATCACTGGAGCGTTTAAATCCAAAAATGTCCTGAAATAATCCAAAAAAATCCAAAAAATGTCCTGAAATAATTCATAAAAAATCAAAAAATGTCCTGAAATAATCCAAAAAAATCAAAAAATGTCCTGAAATAATCCAAAAAAATCAAAAAATGTCCTGAAATAATCCAAAAAAAAAAAATCAAAAAAAAAATGTCCTGAAAAAAGTTTAAAAATCGAATAATGTCCTAAAAAAAATCTCTAAAAATCAAATAAAGTCCTGAAAATAAAAAATGAACACAAAAAATTGTAAAACTCGAAAACAAAGCAAAACGAAAACAAAAACACGCATTTTTGCAATAAAGTATTCCCTTTGTGCATCGACAGCTCATTGAGTATACATCCAACGACACTTGCAATCAATTCAACACCGTGCTTTGATGAAATCACGCATTAACAGATGAACCTTTTCAATCAACTCAACCATTCAAACTGATCCAAATTGTCATATCAATCCAATATCAACATCAAAATCATTTGTCCTTGTTCCTACTATCATGGGTCTTATATAGGGTGTGGTATACTCGAAACCAGACTGTGTCCTGTCTTAGACGGGGTATCACATTTCCTGAAACCAGACAGCATGATCGTCCTATCAGCACGTTCAACTTTTGACAATAAAGATCCAGATGTTTGTTTGATTTGTTGGAATTTGTGCATCTTATCTTTTTAATTGATTTATCTTTGGCTTCGATCATGTTCCTATGTTGCTCGATGATGTCACTGAGTGATTTAGAGTGACCGGGATGGTTCATGATCCTTTTCTTTTGATTGTGATTGTCGTTTGTCTGTGATGTGTCTGTCTTTCGCAAAAAGGGTTGCATTTCAGCTCTGGCCTTCAATGCCATGATGCTACGCATCCATTTTGCTAAATAAAAATAAAGGTTCTCACCTACAAAGTGCATTACTGAAAGCAAGTTTTCATCATCTCTAACTGTCTTCTATCTCATTTCTTCTTACTAACACTTCTTTCGTCCGGTCGGATAGTTAGTTCGGTCTAGTGCTCCGATATCCACGCACATATGCTGCATTCTGCATTTGGTTAGTACATTTGCATTCCATCACGTATATTACATTAAGCATTTTTATCCATTTCATTTCATAAATACATCAAAAAAAAAAAAACATAAAAATACATCCATACATGTTCATATAAAGTGCATAAGTCATCCATACATAGAAAAATAGCTACAAGTCATCACATATTGCATCCAATCATATTGATGCATATCATATCACATATCATAATAATGTCGGAGTACAAAATCGGCCTATCTGTCCTAAGTATGGCCCGCAGGCTGACTACAAAATGGCAAACTACATATGTCCACTGTCTGTCCTAAGGAGTACGTGCCTCTGTCACTGGGTGCTCCCTCTGTCCTCCTCATCCCTGCCATGTCTCGCAGATGATGTCCCTCCTGGTCCTGGCTGTGGTGGTCTCATAGGTCCACTCACCCCCATGCTGCTCAATGACCTCCGAGAGCGTGACCTGCTCTCTGTCCTCGATCGTGCTCGATATGAAGGTGCTCTCCGCTCCGGTGGAACTGCACCCTCATATAGTGTCCTCCAATACAGTCTCTCCTCGCCGGTTTCTACCAGCATCTGTGCCATCTCCCGTGCACTGGCATCCCTAATCGACCCAATGAACTCAGTGACTCTCTGTCCCTCTCGTTGTGCCTGAGCTAGTGTTGTATCTCGTTCTGTCTCTCCAATGTCGCAATATAATCCTGCTGGCTCGCTATGGTAGCCCTGCACCTGTCCATCTCCTCTGTCCTAGCTGTCTCTGGCTCTATGGGAATATCCTGCAATGTATCCTGATCCGCTGAGTATGGCTCCTCATCATCCTCCTCATCATCATCCTCCCCACCATCATCTTCGTCCCCGTCATCCTCATCATCCTCCTCATCATCATCCTCCCCACCATCATCTCCCCCGTCTCCGTCATCCTCATCATCCTCCTCATCCTCCTCATCCTCATCATCTTCCTCCTCTCCTATGAGTGGGAAGTCCTCCTGTCTCCTCGGTACTGGAATGTCCGGATCAGTCAAAGGCACTGGCCGTCGTTGTGCGAACCATGCCCCATACTCCTCTGTCATCCCAGCATCCACCACATCTGACCACCACTCCCACTGTCTCTGCTGTAACTGTGCAAAGTCGGCGTATGCTATACGTGGCTGAATCATACTACCCTACTGACTCATCTCTCGGTGAGATCGGGCAAAGCATGCAGTCCTCCAAGGAACATCCTGTTGCTCTCCAAACTGTCGTTTGACCCTCTCTGGCAGGTACAACTCAATCACTCTCTGGCGGTTCACTGGTCGCCCAATCAGGTACCTCTCCTGTCTACAATATGATAACTCATCATGATCATCTGACCATCCGGGGCAGTCTCGATATGGCCTCCATATGAACTCTCTCAGTCTGTCTAACTCATGTCACCAGTACAATATGTATCCAAACGGACCCTATCTCAGTGCTCCACCATAGCTGTACACATATGGTCGGTGTGGTACAACCTGTCTATCTGTAATCGGTCGACATATGGCAATATGCTCAAATGCCCATACCTGCAGCAATGTAACTCCACAGCTCAGAGTCTGAACTCCCTGATACGCTATCTGATGCAGTTGGAAATACAACATAGCAAGTACACATGGTCCCCACGCATACACTATCCCCTCTGTCACCATCCGCTCTAGTACTTGTCCCTAGCCAATAGGGAATCCATGTCCTCGCCTGTCACCTGCTAGAAGACATGTTATCACAACTGCTATCACCACATATCGTCGGTCATACTCGACAGCCATAGTCTCCCAACGAATCTCCCTCTCGACAATGTCTAGATCATCTGCGTCACACTCAAACAGTCTGCACAATGCATCTCTCCCTGTCACTGGGTCGTACTCTACCATCTCCCCATGTATCGAAATGCGGAGGATGTGCCATACATCCTCTAGAGTCACTTTCGCCTCGCCAGTCGCCAAATGGAATGAGGAAGTCTCTGAATGCCATCGCTCTGCCAATGCGGTAAGCAACCCTGTGTTTGCCCTAATCTCAGGCATGTATGTGATGTAATATATCCCCAGTCCAGCTAATGTGTCTCTCTCTGTGCTCCTGAGTCGGTGACGTAGCATGAAGCAGTCAGGTCGATTCTCCTGCGTGATCAATGGATATTGTCGACTCTGCATCACAATCGGGGCATCATTTTGTCAGTTTTCGGGTTTGCTCCTACGGGTTGCATATCCTCATTTTCATGTCCAATCAGGGTGTTTTTCATCTACATTGACCTCTCCCACACTTGTCCCCCCTTTTCAGGTCATTTGCATGCAGTTTCAATCAAAACTAAGGTTTTTATGAACACTTGCGCCTGTGTAAGAGAAACTGCGCTTGTGTCAGGTGACTTGCGCCTGTGTCTTCCTACACAAGTGCAGAACATCCTACACAAGCGCAGGATTAGACCACACAAGCGCAGGAGTCTATTTTTGCCTCCCCTGTGGGCCCCGCAATGTCCTGTAAGCCCTCAAAATTCATGAAATCCAAAACATGGGTTTTCGAGATACATACCGCTGCTCCTGCGTCCTCCGGTCGTCTGAATGTGCGTACACGTTCTCCAAGGTGATCCGCCGTTGGAATGTTTGCCATCTGTCTGCAAGTGTCCTTGTCCAGAGCAACAAATCCTCCTCTTTAGCTAGTGCAAATGAGTCATTTTCACCCTCTTGGTCCCATTTATAGCTCTTTGTCATTGCATAGATGGACGTGCATCCTCTCCATCTTATGTTGGTCGCGGTCTTGTGCGCCTTAAATTGCTTGTCCTTCATGCATCTGATATCCGATTTTCAGTCCGTTCGATCCTATCATTTTTTATCGATCAATTGGCCTCTTTTCCACATGTTTCCGGCCAATTCCTCGAGGGGGCATGCATATGTCATTATTATTGTCTGGGGCATTTTCATTATCGTTCTTTGAAACAACGCTTAAAATCACATTGTCTCAAAGAGGGGCAAAATGTAGACACCCAAAAATGGTCAAACGCTTGCGAAGTCATACTTTAACATTTGCGCATTGCCTCATTTTAGGTTTTTTGCATCGCATTAACATTTCTCCTATGTCACGCATTTGGTCTTTATCATTTGTGAACATCGAGTCATTCTTCTACATTCTTCCTTTATCTCGCTCTCGAATTTGGTCTTGTCGACAACACTATCCAGTCATGATTTTAATCGATCTTATCCTATTGCATCAATGTGCGTGCTTATTTGTCATCATTTTGGACATCGTCAATCCTAATTAGGGTTTTGTCCTCTTATTAATCTTATCATCAATCTTATCATTTTGGACATCGTCAATCCTAATTAGGGTTTTGTCCTCTTATCGATTTGTCATCAATCTTGTCATTTTAACGATCGATTTGTCATCGATCGTTGTCATGTTCGATCTGGTCATTTTGCGATCGATTTGTCATCGATCGTGGTCATTTTCAATCTTGTCGTCTTGCAATCTATTTTGTTATCGATCCTCGTCCTTTTGTCAATTTTGTCATTTTGCGATCATTTCGCTATCGATCATTGTCTGTCTCAATTATGTCAATTTGGATCAATTTGTCATTGTTCCTCGTCAATTGGCGCATTTTTCAGTCAAATCGTTTATCACATTGGTCATTTATCAATCCAAAATCAAATCAAATCGAGTCAATTATATTTCAAGACCTAATTCGTCTTCTAGGGTTTTATGATTTATTCATTTAACCTAATTTGTCATTTCTTCCTCTAGGATTACTAAATTATTTATTAATCCTAGGTCTTCTCATTACAATTAAATCTTTATTTAATTGGCTAATTATTCTTCCTCTTGTAAATTAATTAATAAATGACAAATTATTA
This sequence comes from Cryptomeria japonica, assembly GCF_030272615.1. Classification (NCBI taxonomy): domain Eukaryota; kingdom Viridiplantae; phylum Streptophyta; class Pinopsida; order Cupressales; family Cupressaceae; genus Cryptomeria; species Cryptomeria japonica. The sequence goes on along the minus strand of NC_081408.1, from coordinate 364,648,772 downwards.
ATTAATTTACCTAATTTCTTCTAGTTCCTAATTTCCTATTTTTCCATCAATTTCTAATTCCTAATTGTCATCAATTTCAATTTTCTAATTTTCTTAATTTCCTAATTTCAAATTCCTCCTATTTCTCTCCTAATTCTATGGGAATGACATTTCAATTTGTCATGAAATTGTCATAATTGATAATCAATCAATTTTGACATGGAATGTGTCATAATTTGTCATCAATTAACAATCAATCAAATTGTGCATGGAAAGTGCATAATTTGTCATAATTTGTCATATTGATTTGCAGTTTCCATTTGAATTGCATCATGCCAATCTTGTCATTTATCCAATTTCTCTATAAATTGGATGATTTTCAATCAAACCTAATCCCGAATTTCTATCAAACTACCGAATTTTCGTTTCTAGTACTCTTGAGCTTTTTGCTTTCAATTGTGTGAGCACTTGTAGGTGAGATCCACAAACCCATTGAAGAGGAAAGAACAACAATGGAGCCGCATGGAAGAAGCATCCGAATTGTTATATGGTTTGCATGACATTTTCTTTTAAATGCTTTGTTTTTGTGCCTCTATTGAATGTGCTTTGGAATTAGGTTCATTTCAATGAGAGTTCTTTTGATTGAGCTAGCATGTCGTGTGTTTTGATTGATTGATCTACTTGTTTTGATGATTCCTAATTCCGATGCTACACTAACAGTTCAAGTTCATCCAGTTCTTCTAGAGCTATCTTTCGGAGAGATATTCTGAGGCTTGATGGAATAAATTACACTCTATAGAAGATTCAGATGGAGACTCATCTGAGATGTCTTGGCAAGGAGATTTGGGAGATCACACAGAATGGTGTCACACCTTATAATCCGAGATCTAACAATCTTCCTCCTACAAACCTAGATAAGGAGCTTGAGAATGATTGTAGAGCAAGAGAAGCCCTCTTGTGTGCACTTTCTGATAAAAAAATAATGGGATTAACCGACAAATCATTTGGAAAGGCTATATGGGATAAGTTGGAGACTCTTAATGAAGGTGACCCTACAATGAAGATTGCTAAACTTGATGGTTACCAGGTTAGATATGAAAATATGAAGATGGAAGAAGATGAAAGGATTACTGCATTCATGGAAAGGGTAAATGAGATTGTTATGGGAATTCAATGTTGTCGTGGAACTCTGAGCGAAGATGAAATTGTTTTTAAAGTTTTGAGAGCCCTACCACCAACTTACAAAATGAAGGTTACTGCTATTAATAAGTTGAAAACAATGGCTAATACATCTGTCAACAAAGATACTTTGGTTGGGGAACTATATGCTTTTGAGCTTGAAGAATTTGGACCTTCTGGAGCTGTGAAGATTGAACCTTCTTTTCATGCATCTACATCTACAACCGGTAAGAAAGATTAGAAAGCTTTTTATGCAAAGGAATTGGAAGATATGAAGAGAGAAGATGATGATTTTGAGCAACTTGAAGCACTATTTGCTAGAAGAGTGCCTAAAGGACTAGTAGGAAGTAAGTATGGAGGAAAAGCACCTTTTAAATGTTTTGCATGTAATGAGATTGGTCATTTTGCATCTAGATGTCCTGAAAGGAATTCAAGATTTGAAGAAAGAGTTAGAAGATCATTTAAGCCTAACCCTGGATATTAGAACAAGTATAAGTACAAGAAAAACAAAGACAAATCATGCTACATAGAGGATGAGGAAAGCATTACTGATTCTGATGATGAACCGACATAAGACTTTGCTAGTGGTTCCAACAATGGAAAGGAATGGATGTTCCTAGCTATCAAGGAAGATGATCTGGCACTGGAAGAGGATGTACTTGAAGAGAAGGCACTTGCTGCTAAAATTGAAGACAAGGATGAATGGGTAATTGACAGTGGTTGTTCACATCATATGACTGGAGATATAGGGAAGTTTCTATCTTTGCAAGAATTTGACAATGGTCTAGTTAAATTTGAAGATGACAAAGCATGTATGATCAAAGGAAAAGGAACTATCATTGGATGGTAAGAACAATACTGACAATTCTTATTATGTTGAAGGTTTAAGGCATAATCTTTTGAGTGTAGGACAATTAGTGGATAAGGGATTTCAATTACAATTCAAGGATGGAAAATGCAAAATCATTAACAAATCTGGTTTGGAGATTGCAACTGGTACACAGACAAAAGGTAATATATTTCATTTGAATTCTGGTGAGAAGGCATGTTTGATTACACAGATTGATGAGAGTTGGTTATGGCATAAAAGGCTGTGTCATGTGAATTTTGATTGCATTGTGAAGATTAGTTCAGCTAAGGCAGTTAGGGATATACCTAAGATTATGAAACCCTATAATCCGGTATGTAAAGAATGTCAAATGGGTAAATAGGTCAGAACCTCTTTTAGGAGTATACAAGATAAATCAAATGATGTTCTTGATCTTATTCATACTGATTTGTGTGGCCTTGCTAGAGTTAAAAGTTTTCAAGGTGATAGATATTTCATGCTAATCATTGATGATTATTCTAGAATGATGTGGGTTACTTTTCTAAAAGAAAAATCTGAAGCATTTGAAACGTTTAAAATCTTTAAGGCTAAAGTGGAAACTGAGACAAGATTGAAGATTTAATGTTTGAGGTCAGATCATGGTGGGGAACTCACATCCGGTGAGTTTAATAACTTTTATGAGAAGCATGGTATAAGAAGACAACTTTTTGCTCCCCAGACACCTCAACAGAATGGAGTTGTGGAAAGGAAGAACACAAGTATCTTGGATGTTGCTATAACAATGATGATGGAAGCTAGTCTACCTCATATCTACTAGAGAGAAGTAATGAGCATAGCGGTTTATACATTCAACATAGTACATATCAAAGGAGAAACCGATAAGACACCTTATGAATTATGGTTTGGCAATACACCTACAGTTAAGTATTTCATAATATTTGGTAGTAAATGTTATACCAAGAGAGATGATATCATTGGCAAATTTGATCCTAGATGTGATGAAGGCATATTTCTTGGTTATTCTAATGAAAGCAAGACATATAGATGTTATAACAAGAGATTGCAAAGAATTGTGAAGAGTGCTAATGTAAAAGTAGATGAGCTGAACATAAGTCAAATCAGAGTTTATGAGAAGGAACCAATAGTGGAAATGATTATGTCTAAACCAATAGCACCTTTACTGGAATAGAGTGCTGAACCAGTTACTCCGGCAGTATCAGAAAATTCTACAGTGACTGAAGAATAGGGAAAAGGAACATAGAGTCAGAGGACTCCTAGGTATGTGCGATTCAATCATTCAGAAGATCATATCATTGGGGATAAGAGCAATGTAGTGATGACAAGAAGAAGGCTGGCAACTAATGAGGTATGTTTAATTTCACAAGTTGAACCGGTATTAGTAATTGAGGCATGTAAAGATGAACATTGGTTGAAAGCTATGGAAGAAAAATTATATCAAATTGAGAAAAATAACACATTGACTTTGGTTCCCCGTCCTAAAAATAAAAATGTTATTGGAACTAAATGGGTTTTTAGAAATAAATTGAATGAGGATGGTCAAGTTATAAGAAATAAGGCTAGATTGGTTTGTAAAGTATATTCTCAGAAGGAAGAAATTTATTATGGAGAGACTTTTGCACCGATAGCTAGGATTAAAGCTGTAAGATTATTTCTTACCTATGCTGCTTATAAAAACTACAAGGTTTATCAGATGGATGTTAAATGTGCATTTTTGAATGAGGATCTTGATGAGGAAGTTTATATTGAGTAACCTGATAGTTTTTCACTATCAAATGATACAAGCATGGTTTTCAAGTTAAGGAAAGCTTTATATGGATTGAAACAAGCACCTAGAGCTTGGTATGCAAGGTTGGATAAATATCTTTTGAAGCTTGGTTTTACTAAGGGTAATGATGACAATAATTTATATTATAAGATCATTGATGATGATATACTGATTATTGAAGTATTTGTTGATGACATTATTTTTGGAGGTGAAGACAAGTTGTGCATAATTTTTTTTTAAAATATGGAGAATGAATTTGAGATGTCTATGATTGGCGAGATGAAATTTTTCTTAGGTTTGCAGATTACTTAGACTGACAAAGGTATTTTCATCTGTCAAACTAAGTATGCTAAGGAATTGTTGAAGAAATTTGGTATGGGAAACTCTAAACCGGTAAGTACTCCCATGGTTACAAGTGAGAAATTGACAAGAAAATATGTTTTTGCACTGGTAAATCCTACGAGATAGAAATATATGATTGGAGGTCTGCTTTATTTGACTCAGACTAGGCCTGACATTATGAATGTTGTTTGTATTGTTTCAAGATTTCAGAGTGATCCTAGAGAAAATCATGAGATGGCGGTGAAAAAGATTTTTAGATACTTGCAAGGTACATCAGAATATGGTTTGTGGTACCCTAAGGATGATAAATTTACTTTATGTGCATATATAAATGTTAATTGGGCTGGAGATGTTGATGACCAGAAAAGTACTTCCAGTGGAGATTTCTTTCTTGGAAAGAAGTTAGTTTCATGGATCAACAAGAAACAATCATGTTCTTCTTTATCTATTGCTAAAGCTGAGTATGTTGCTGCTGCTACTAACTGTACACAGGTTTTATGTATTAAGCAAATGTTGAAGGATATAAAGGTGGATAGTGATGCACCGGTAGTTATTCACCGTGATAACTCTGCTGCTATTGATTTATCAAAGAATTCGGTATTTCATTCTAAGACAAAGCACATATCTATCAAGTACAACTTTTTGAAGGAAAAGGTGGAAGCAAATGAAGTTAGATTGGTTTATGTGAACACTAAAGAGTAGATTGCAGATATTTTCACTAAATCTTTGCCCAAGGAATCGTTTGATTACCTGAGAGACAGATTGGGAGTTTTTTCCCCTTCGATAGAGACTTGATTGATGCGGTTTGGCATCAGTCCAATATGCATTATCAGAGATACTATTCATTTTGGCACTGATGTGGGGATGCTACTGCTCATGGGGAGTAGTCAGCTTTGTGATTCAGTGAATTATGTTTTTGCTTTGATATTTTTGTCAGATTTCTGGCATTGATGTCAAAGGGGGAGTGATATTGATGTGAAAAAAGAAAAGAAAAGGAGAGAGATATTGATAGGGAAAGATTCAGAGCTAGATATTATTCACAGGGGGAGTTTGGTCTTTATTTCAGAGTTAAATGTGGGAGATTGTTGGCTGTCTTCCATTGCAGGAGACTTGTTTGACATTTCTTGGTACTTAGATATTTTTCACATCTAGTGTTTCCATCAATACCAAAGGGGGAGATTGTTGGCCATTTGGTGGAATTGATTATGTGTTGCATTGATGTTTTGTCATTGATGCCAACACTAGCTATTTGGATGCTTTACCGGCACCCTTCTGGTCCCGGTAGGTTGAGTGGTTTCTGGTTGATTTGGATCCGACATGATCCAGTAGGCTCCGATATGATTTGGTTATGGAATTGGCTTGTTCATGATACTCATACTCATATTCAGTAAGTTAGTTTTGTTCTAGTGATCGAATGCTATCCTGTTTGCTTAGAAGCTTGGTTTCTGGTTCCGGCGAGGGTTTCACCGGTAGAGCTTTTGATGAAGATCTTTGATGAATTGCATAAGTGGTGTTGGTGCAGCTTCTGGTGGAGTTTTAGGACGCTGTTGATGATCATGTTTGAGACTTAGCGGATGGAGATCATTGTTGTAGTGTGTGGACCTATACTGGGTCCCAGTTGATCTAGGTTATGGATCGACTTTAATGTAACACGTGGATTGGACCTCTCGATGTGTTTCCAAGATGTCTTATGTGTTTGATATTATTTGTTTGGTCTAAGGCCGACATGGTTTGTAATTATGTAATTGGTTTATTATCTGGTGGCCGACCTAATTGTTTATGGTCGAGGGTTTGTATATATATATGTGAGGTCTCATTATAGATCAGATATGGTAGAAAGATAGGAATGGGAAAAGGAATGTAATGTACGAATAATGTAATATCATTCAGGCAGAGGATTTGGTTGATCATTGGAGATTGAATTGGGTTTATGTAAGAGGATTTAGTCCTCTAGTATTGAGCTTAACCGGAACTGTACTCAGGCATAAGAGATGCTATCTTTTGTAGTTCAACACTTCTTCGGATTCTAGTCTATATTTCTATGTAGCCAGTGAGGATCCTTTTGTGATGAGCAATGCGCTCTAGGTTGTTGGCCTTCACATACTTATTGCAGAAGTATTATCTGACTATGGGTAGGCTTCCCACCGTGGTTTTTCCCTTTACCGGGTTTTCCACGTATAAATCTTGGTGTCATGTGGATGATATTTATTCTGTGATTATTGTTTATACTTAATTGGTTTAACTGCTATTCCGGTATTAATGTTTTGGGTTCTGGTATTAAAGTTTTAATTGCTAATGGTTTCGGTAATCTGTGACAACTGATTCAGCCCCCCCTCTTAGTTGTCTTCCGGTTATTTGAACTGTCTATCACTACTAAGCAGATCTACATGATGTTGAAAGATGATTACTCTATCTTTACTCGAGTCAATCAGTGTTGGGGTCTCGATTGCCCTAAGTCCAGGTGGCAATTTGTTTTTGATTTTTTTTGGCATTCCCCCATTGATCCTAAGAAATCTTGTTTTAGATGGCTTTTACTTCTTAAAAAGTTAACACTAGGTTTTTTTCTATCTGTTGTGGGTCTTGAACCTATTAGGTGTGGGGTGTGCAATGTTCGAGAGTCTTTTGAACACTTGTTTTTTGAATTTGAGTTTTCCCGAGGTGTGTGGTCCATTTTCCTTGGTTCTCCCATTGTCTGGAACTGTCGGCCTGGTCCTTCTTGGAGTGAAATCCTTGCTGGCTTTGTGGAATCCTTTGATCTTAGTTTGAACCAATTCTAGTCTATCTTGTCTTGTGAAATCCTTTGGTTTCTCTAGAAAGAAAGAAATGAAGAAATATTTCAAAACAAGAGGAGGAGGCTTACTGGGTTTAATATTAAACTCATACACTTTTACATTATGTCTCAAGTTTATGTTGTTATGGAGATCTCAAAAGATAGGTTCATGATCCTAGTCCGTGAGGGTGTTCTTTAGATTTGCAAGGTGGATATCCAGTTTGTTCAATATTTCAAGAAGCACATGGACATGTTACACCCAAAGGAAATTGATGCATTGGTACAGTATATGCAGAGACTCAAGATTGAAGATGCAGATGGTCCTTCTCCTAAGACTGGGGAGAATGTTGTTGGTACTTGTTGACTAGTAATTTGGGCTATATGTATATTGACACAGGAGGCAATTTTGTTGTATAAAACTTCTTCTATATTGTATATGATGTAAAGCTAAGCAATTTGACATAGGGATATGGCCATTTTGGAATTACATGTAATGATAGTCTAGATAGTGACTGCATGACACCAGACTGAATACATCCTTGGAATGGATATGATGTATATGTTTTTGAACTATTTTAATATAAAAAAAAATTATTATGGGAATTGGGACATGTTTATAATTAATTCACATGCATACTATGAGATATGTTTGTAATGATTATTTTAAATAAACAAAAAAACTCTAGTCATTACAGGACATACTATATTTACATTTAGCATAGTGGCATTCTTTGTTCTCATACAAGTTTGGGGCAAACATTGAGGGTGTCTTAGTGCCCTTTATTACATGTTCTTTCATGATCACATCTTGCTATCTTATCTCATGATTGTCACACAATGCTTTTGTGACACTTTTACATATTTATAGAGCTTACATGATCATATCTTTTCATATATTACTTGTTCTCCTCCCTCAAATTCCTTCATCCTTGGTATACAACCAATTCAAGTGGGGCTACTATATCACTAATTTTCTTTCATGATTATCATTATAATGACCCATTTTGTGATCTAATACTAAATCTTTACTGATTATAAGAGTTTTTAATTAATGTTCCTTGATTCTACGCTATTGTATTTTGTTCTTCAAGAGCATGGTTATAGTAGTTTGCTTATAAACCTTTCACTTCACCCATTTCTAGTTAAAGTGACCCATTTTGTGACATTATACCATTCTCTCTCTCTCTCTCTCTCTCTCTCTCTCTCTCTCACAAATTATAGTGATCCACTTTGTGATCCTATACCTCTAAATTTTGCACATTGATGGTTAACAAAGTTGAGTTGTTCACACTTATTTTAAATTTTTATTAGATGCTAGTGATGGAATTTATGCATGTAGGTTTGATATATAGAGCTATCATTTCATCAATTATTGATGAGGCATTGCCTATATCTATATCCTTTTTACATGTGCTTATCATTTATTTTCATGTTGGTTGCTTGTTTGCTTTAACACGCATGATTCATGACAGCTCACAGAACAAAATATAGAGGTGAAAAGTGCATCACTATTACTTTTCCTTGCTTGTTTTGGACATTCTTTGACCTTGTATCCCCAACACCTTAGCTCAATGTCTAAATGACATATTTCTATTCAAGATTTGGCATTCAACCAAAAGTTGATTTAAACTTTAGTTTGATTCCCTAGCTTATTTGAATGACATCTCTAGTTTTCTTATTTTCAATCTTGGGTCAAGGTTGTGGGTATCTTCCTAAACTTGAAATATTTGTAATCTTGAATCACTTTTTCCAAAATCATATTTAATCATGATCGAAGACAACTCTAACAAGTCATTACCCATCAACTCAAGCATGAAACATTCAAACTTGAATGCTAGGTCATTTTATGAAAAAGACAAAGCTCTAGGTCATTGTAGATAATCAAGTGATCATTATCTCATTGCACTATCATGATCAATAGATAATTCATAAAAAACCATTGCATCAACATCCACAATTATTAAGGATAGATACATAGGCATTTGCATCCCACTTGACATATTTTTGAACTTGTTAAACATTTTCAAATTGATGTAAAGGGAATGACTGACATTGAGACAAGATACACATTCTCTTTTCTTAATAGAAGGCTATACTAATGCTTTTGAAAACTATTTAGTCATAGGTACATAGAGATGAACAAGTTCTGAAAGATTAGAAGTTTAAAATTCAAGTTCATATATCTAGTTTAAACTTGCACAATAGATTCAAGATCATACATTTTTAGATTAGGGTCACATATGTCATAAACCTTGACATAATTAGATCATTTCCTAGTTTATTAGAGCTCCGCAATTAAAAATTTGATAGTAGAAATTTGAATTCGATTCGAATAATTGAATACATTACAATAAAACATTCATTATCATATATCAAACTATATACCTTTATTCTTTAACAATTTTCGTATTTAATTTTATATATTTGATACACATTTCAAGCACTAATTAATAAAATACTTTATTATCATACATATTAACTTAAATACATATATACATCTTTAGCTATCACATGTTGTATGTGACCTACCAAAAGATTGTTTGTCACTTATATTTTAAAATATGGAAACAGTGTATTTTCAAATTCAAACATGTGACCTCCACTCTCATATAGTACACATTTTTCACACCAACACAATCTAACTCCATATGTTATGGTAGAGAAAAATAATTTAATATATATTACCAAATAGGAAGTGTAAGGAATGAGGAGCAGTGTTGTAAACTCTCTTGGTAAACTGCAAAAGTGATAAAGCTACAAATCTATACTGTTCCGTACTGAGATTAATTTGGGGCCACATTTGGCATCTTATGTTCTCAAATTCTACACAAGTCAAATACACAGAAGAATATCTTATCTCTGTTTGATTTCGGAAAAGATACTTTTTTGATTTTAAAATTGAAATTAATTTGAAAAAGTTATCCATACAGAAGAAATGACATGGTAAAAAAACTTTAAGAGAAATGATTTGGAGGCGGAAGTTTTTACCTGTGAGTGGAAGATGCGTCAATACTGTAAACAGTGTTCTGAAACTGTTTTCTTAATCTTCTTCTAATTGATTGGAATTGTTTTAGCATGACCAAATTGCAGACTTATCCACACATCATCGTCATCTGGCCAGGGATCTTTTTGGGTGTTTTTCTTTTTCACTTTCAGTATTCCACCATGTTTCCTGCAGGTTAGTTTCAATTTGAATTTCGTTACTGGTAGAGTTATACGCATGTACTGATTAGGAAATGATTATGCTTTTTGATGGCTGCTAAGATAGGATGTTTTATCAATGGATTAGAGCTACTGTTGAAATCTGAAAATTGGGTCTAAAATGTTAGATTGTGTTCACAGACTCAAATCAGGCAATGATCAACGCTAGACATGGGCATGGAAGGATATCACAAACTCTTTCCGTATCAAACGAGAATTGTCTGCAGGATGATCTTATTCGACAACTTCACAAAGCTGGTATATATGATTATGCTCAAAGTCTGGGCATTATTCAGAATGGGATCATTACTGTGCCAAATAGTAAGTTTATTTTATTTCTCAGCTTTATTTTCTGAAAAATATGCTCTATTAATTAAATTTTAATGCAGAGGCGTTAGTTGAATGAAGCTGGTTCTGTTGACGGCGTCTTCTACAAGTCATTTTATCAGACTTTTATTAAGATTTTATCGATGATCTCAGCCCTTAAAACCAGCAAATGCAAAGCTTTACTTTTCTCCTTATGATTATATGGTTTGCTAATCTGTAGCCTGGATTTCAGTTTACGGGGTTTATCTCAGTCACACACTAAATTTGAATCCAAGTTATTGGGTTTGATTTCGTGTAGTTAGCAAGCGGTTGAGAACATACATCCTATAGGGTTTAAAACTTTAAAGTTTAAATGAGTAACTCCGATCCCTTTAAGGCCATTAAGTGCATTCGTTATATGGCTTGCCGTGGTTTTGGTTTGTTGATTTGTTTTAAGGCCGATGAGGCTTAGGACTTAAATGGTAGCACATCCTTATCAGGACACCATGTTCAAAGCTCCACAGTGGGAATATTCTCCATTAGTAGGTATCCACCCATCTTAAATGATTAGGCAACTCTGGTGATTTAGGAATCGAACTTAATCACAGGTGGAATCACCCTATCCCTGCAAACGGTAAATGTGAAATAGTCTCTAATACTTAGCAACAGAATTTGTTTTACTCAACTAAGGACTGTCTTGAAATCCTTCTGCACATAGCAATAATATCTGTTGGATTAATCTTCTAGGTTTCTCAAGGCTTTCTCTCTTATTCTTTTTTTCTTTTTACTAAACTCTTTTCTGATGGATCTTGTTTGTTAATGGCCATTTAACCAGTAAACTTCATAAGCTTACTTTTAAATCTATGCAGGGCAAGATTCAGATGAAAACTGTAAGTCGGAGCTATGGCCAGGGACAAAAGAATATTCGTGGCACACCTTTAATGGAATACCTACCAGACATTCACAATTTAACATACTTCCTTCAGTCCCATTAGTTTCCATGGATAGTGGCAGCATTGAATCTTCATCAAGAGAAGGCGATGTGGTGATGGCCACGCTTGCGTCAAACAATGCTATGGTCAAATTGAACCATCCAGAAGGGGACGAGTTTGAGTGTCCTGGTACTCCTGTAGCGTGAGTCTCTTTTTTCTCCCTTTCTTCTCTCTCTCTCTCATGTTCTAATTATAAAGGATGGGTATAATTCGAGAATTGATGATCATATTTAATATCTAAGCATATATTCAAAGGTTAAGAATGCCTTAACAGTGAAAATATTGATAAGGAATTGGCTGGAAAGGGCTTCGATGTGTCACTCTTTTTGCAGGCTAAATTATTATTGTAATGTGAATAGGAGGAGGAAAAGAAGACGGATTCACCGATTAACTATTGGAGAGCAAGGTGGGAGAGGACTTCGACACTTCAGCATGAAAGGTGCTTGGTAAACTGAAATTGCGTGATATACAATACAATGCTTTACATACCTTATAAAAATAACAACTTGTAAATTCTACATTTATAATATCTTCGTTTGTTTATATAAACTATGTAACGTTCTAATATCCAATCTGATTGATGATAGATCTCAATATTATTGTTTAAGGGAAGTAGAAAATCTCTTTTCCATAGTATTGATGTGGCCTCTTTTGTTGTATTTACATGCCAGTTTTTGAAAAATACAGAATATTCAAATTTATGGTTCATCTTGTTAGGACATTAACGTATTGTTGGCTTTTATTTGACTGTACTTCTGTTGGAATGCAGTCTGTAAGAAAGTTGAGAGCAAAGGTTGGACAACATACAACGAGGCAAGTACATAACTAAAGGTTTTTAAAATTGTTTATTCCTTCTATTCTTACAGGAAGTTGTTTCATCTTGACTATAACTAATACAGTTTGTTCCACTTCCTGCTTACTGATATTGTCTACTACAAGCAAACATCAAATGATTGTCATGATCGATCTAGATTCTACAAAGGATTGGCAATTGCTTTTGTGACTATCCTGTCCTTTATTTATCTGGTTAGCTAAAATTTTAAACTAAGCATTTTTTCATAAGGTATTGCTCCGTAGGATATATCACTACAAAGGCTTAGAAGAACATTAGTTGTCACTTGATATCATCCCTGTTGTGAGTTTCCACTTTATAGATCTATTCTCTTTCTTATTGATCCTTTTAGCCTCTCCGTTGCAAGAGGTACTTTATCACAGTCCATGCTAATTCAACTTCAACAGTCCATGCAGGTTCAAATTAATTAAAGGACTGGGATTTAATCTTCTTCCATGAGATTAATTATTATTTTTATTGAAACAAAAACATCTATTTGGAGCCATGTATTTTTTGAGATTCTTTTGTTAGAGTTTGTTATTTTTCATAGTGTCTTTTAATAGATGCCATCATTTTAAATTTTTTTGTAATGGACCTACATTCAATATAAAATTAAAAAAATATAATATATAAAAAAATTGCATATTATACTTTTTGGAAAGCTGACTTTGAGGATTATGTACAAGCAAAATGGAGTCCTTAGATGTCTTCATTTGATCCCCCTAAAGGTGAAGCGAAAGAGGTTTTGATTTAGAGTTTGGGGGTTTCTATCCAAGGGGGTTAAAATTAATCCTCTAGATTGAAACCTCCGAGGCTCAAGTCTGCATTTTTCTTAAAAAAATGTTACTTCAAGTAAAAACAGTTTGGCTTAAAAGTGGGACTCACTTATGTGCTTCAGCCCCAAATTTATGCAAATATGTTTTTAATTAGGAATTAAGATTCCGAGGCTCAAGTCTGCATTTTTCTTCAAAAAATGTGACTTCAAGTAAAAACAGTTTGGCTTAAAAGTGGGACTCACTTATGTGCTTCAGCCCCAAATTTTTGCAAATATGTTTTTAATTACGAATCAAGAACTATTACCTCTCTGAATTTGATACAGTACAAGGAAACAATACTTGTTAAGTTCTTGCAGCTCGATTGCTTTTTTTTGACGGAACAATTTGGATATAATGATCCTCCAACACCCTTACTTCTTCAAGAATCACTGCAAACATCCTTGTTTTTTATCCTCATCAACGTAGATCACTTCCTCTTTGTTCAACCATGCTTGACCTCTTTGGATTTCATCCTTCCTCAGAGCATCCTTTTGATTCCTATTCATCTTCCTTACTTCGTGATGTCAGTTGTCTTGCCACACATCCTCTAGAAGACTTTGCTTTACTACACCTAGCAACTTTCCTTGCTGCATCACTAGCATCAGTCATTTGTGCCATTCTTCTCATTGTTTTCTGCCAATTATCTTCCACATCCTCCACCAGATCAAACATTCTGTCTAATCTGTCTTCAACATAAGCAACATTGCTAACATCTTCTCCTCCTTGATCAGTCACATTACTGCTTACAGGGATTCTTTGCTTCATTCAGCCTCAGTAGTGCCATCACACATTTGCTAGTACATTTTGTGCTATCACTCCATTTGCAAACCACCTCACACTTGTTGCTTGATTTGCACAAGCATCCATGGGACGCCACATCACTTCTATCTGCTTTTCCAAGTGATCAATTCGGGATGCTATGTTCCTCATCATCTCCAATAGCTTTTCCCTATTATTTTCCCTTTGCTTCTCCAGGATTTTCTCCAAACTAGGAACACTATAACTTTGCCTCTGGCAATCAACCCTTTGGTTTGCATCTTGTCAACAATGCCCAAAGTTACTTCTTAGTTCATATCACCCTTTACAAGTAATTCACACCTCTTGTAGATTGCCACAAACTCAGTGCTTCTAGCTGCTCACCTTTTTTACAAGCCATCCTTGTAAGAATTGGTTTGCTTCCAGATCTGTCAATCCGATGCAACCTTCATTCAACTTACATTTGTTGTAGGATGCACACACATGGATATCTCAACCCAACACTACATCAGTGGAAGACACCTTCACTCTCCTTCTGTGAACCATCTTTCTTATGGATCACTTATAGTGCGACACATGCACAAGACTTTCGTGAACCACTCCTTTGATAGATCACGTGCAGTTCAACACACGGATAAAATTTCTTTATTCCATCTCTCTAGTGGATCCCCTGTAGTGTAACAGACACAAGGCTTCTACTGTGGAGTTCTCACTCGTTGCAAGTTTGCAACAATAACCTAAGCCTTGATACCACTTGATGTGGTCATGGATGGAGGGTCTAATGAAAGACTGTCCAACCATGCAACCCTAACCCCCAGGTCTAAGTAACAAACACCTGGATCTAATCAAAGAGTGGACAATAGCAAACACACAACAAATGCATAGAGAACATGATATCGTTATTCATGCACAATAATTACATCAAGTTGCTAGGCATTACAATTAGGCCTTTTAGTGTTACAACAATTATAAACAGTAAGGTCTTACAATCCAATAAAATAAATTTCACTATTAATTCATTCCTAGACCACATGAGTTATAGACCAGTTCTACAACATGAATGGTACTGCAAATCTTGAGCCCTTTGCCTACACCAGAAGTAATGCATAGTCAGATCTACATTAATATGCCATTGGATTTTGATCTCAGTTACTTGGGTTCACACTTGGATCTGGCCTCTTGCTCGGATCTTTAATTTTGTTCCGAACTCTCAAATCAAGTTCTATCCTTGTCATCTCCATCCTTGTTGTGTATGGTGAAAGCTTGTTTGATGGAAAGCTACGCTTCCAATACAGGAATGGTGGATCTGTTTTTCCTTATGTTGTCTTTGCAATGAAGGAATTGTGGGTCTATATTTGTTGGATAGAGGAATAATGATGCTAGAACTCTAGACTTTACATTGTTTGTTGTCAAAGATAACAGTGATTTAGGTTCTTGCGGTAATTACATTTTTCTCTTTGATCAGTAGGGTTTTAACCTCTAGAAGTCATGTTACTTCTTTAAAGAGTGGAGATTTGGCTAGAAATATTGGAATAGTGAGGACTTGGTGTTAGTCAAAACATAGTGATACAGATTTAATGAAAATGAAATGTGCCATGAAGATCTATGTGGTATCAAAAGCCGCTTGTTGGGAACATACTAGGGGCGTTGCTCTTCAATTCCATTTGGGGCTCTACCTCTAGATCCTTGTAAGAGAATGCTTTCCCTCAATTCTATTGGGGGCTGTGCCCTGAGACCCTCATTAGCTGCTGTGACCTTGGGTTGCCAAATTAAACCAAGCCCCTTGCTTCAAGACTTCATGGAACACAGCTATTATATTGCTTAGAGACATCACAAGTATTGAAGCTTGAAGTTTGTATTTATTGAACTCATTTTTGGTCTATGATGTGTATTGAACCCTGATTTTGATCGATATATGAAGAAAATTAGTAATATTTTCCATAAATATAATGCATACTTTTGAAGAATATTTTAAAAAGTTTATGTATTTTTTAATGTTTCATAAATTTGTCAAGTTATTGTTGAGTCTTGAGTTTTTGCCTAGATTTTGAATCCTTTTGGGTCAGCCAAGTTATTGTTGAGTTCAAGTTTTTCAGCTATGTTTTGTATCATGAGTTTTTGTAACTTGTACTTGTTGGATCAACTTTGAATTGAAAGGAAGCCATCTACACACATTCTCCTTTTCATTGAACATCCTTGGGCATATCTATTGTAGTGCTTCACTATACTTTTAGACTTATATAGGGCATTTGTAGATGATGTTGTCATTTTGGGCTATTTTTATTAGGACTCAAGCATTTTTATTAAGTGTAGGATATATTTTTGCTTTAGTGACTTGGATACACAGATATATAAATAAGACTTGAACATACAACACCCTTAATCATTGATATTTTGTGTATCATGATAAATATGACATGGCATTTATCAATTGAACAAAACATAATAAATTATGATATGTGATGATTACAACAATTTAAAAAAAATTAAGATAGGCAAGGATTTGAGAAGGCCTATACTTGTGTACAAAAAAAAGATTAAAAATTAAGCATGACAAAACAACAAAGGACTACAATGAGAATCAATTGACAACACAACAAAAAACACGGCACTATAAATCCTTACAAACTACCAACCCAAAGTTAGGGTGGTTTGAAGCCAAATTGCTCCAATGGCTTTTGCTTCACCATATTGCAAGAATTCTTCTGCCCTAAACTTGTTTTTTTGGAGCAAGGAAGATTTATAAGTCCACAAGTAGATCCATCATCTAACCCCGAAACTTTAAAAGAGGTATCCATCTTCGTACAATCTATAGGAGCTTTTCCCCTACTTTCTTCCTTCTATGCATCATGAATTGTAGTGATGCACTCCTCAATGGTCATAGGCGTTTGTTCCTTTTTCCTCCAAACAAAATGGTATTTCTTGTTACTTAGGCAACGGCAAATTACTCAAGAGTCCTCGAATTCAATCTGTTGTACCCAATCACCAAATTTGGAACATAAGGTAATTAACAGGGAGCCTTTGGTTTTCTCCACAAGCACACAAAATCTGGCAAACAACAAATGCTTCTTGAATTTTGTGATTGTATCTGCAGCAAAATATTGCCCAAAAAAAATGGCAATAAGCTTTAAAACCTTTTTGTCCCAATATTCCAATGGCAGATCTGATAGTCTAACCCACACATGAAACTTGATGATGTCATCATTCATTGGGTTAAAGCCTGGATATCAATTTTTAAGATAAGGCCATTCCGCCTAAGAAACCAAGGACCATCCAGAAGAGTCTTTGAACAATCATCCAGATTGGAAAATGAAAATAAGATAAAATTATTCAGCCTAGCAACTACCTCAACCTAGCCACTTAGTTTCCATTTCCGAATCACCCATCTTCTAACAACATCAATTTCCCAACAATTGAGTTCCTAAACCAAGCACTTGATTTAATAGTGAGAGAATTAGGGATAGCAATTTGAATTTGCACCTCTACCTCAGCTTGGGTAGGAACAATAGCATCAAAAACATCATCAATCCAAAACTCTTCACTCAAAGTGGAAGAGTGGGAATCCTTTACTACAATTGCAATAGGGCTACACACATCTATGAAATGGCAAACCCTAGGCTGATCACCCTTGCCAACACTCCCAACAGCTACATCATAGGTGTAGGCAGTTAGCAAACATGGACCACCCATGCCCATCAATGCACTAGCCTCCGACTCAAGTAGACAACATTCTTCCAAAGCTATAGGAGCCATAGCAATATCATCAATAGGATTCAAAGGAAAAGCTGCCACCCTCAACATCGTAGATCTCAGGGAGAACGAAGCAGAAACTCACTCTTGAGGGCATGCCCAAGGTTGCATGACCCAAAACTAGACAAATTTGGTTTCGTGAAAGACAAATGGGTTTGAGAAACAATCTTTTGTGCCTACACCCACAACGCCGTGAGGGAAACATCTTCATCAGAACTAGACACTTTCCTCTAGGCCTCTAGCCACAATGCCATGAGGGAATCATCCACATATGGGCCGGACCTTTCTCTCCATCATCATCATTGTCATCCCCTTTATTTGTTTCATCCTCACTCATGCTCTGCACGAATTGCATGGACCCTTGACTACCTTGGCCCTCGCTCTTGCTTTTGCTCCTACTCTCATCTTTGTCTCCGTTCACCATCATGATGATAGTTACTAGATGAAATTTGTTTTGGAGAAAGTTGGCAGATACAATTGTGCTGGAGAATAGTTGCCAGATACAATTGTGTTGAAGAATAGTTAATTGGATTGCGAATGTTGATATTATTTGTTCATGTTATATACGAGATGATGTGATCCTTTCTAGCTTATGTGCAGATCACATGGGCTGTATGAAGACCAAATAAGATTGAAGGGGAGTACAAGGTTCCATAAAAGAGTAATCGAGGCAGTCTAGTAGTGAGATGACTTTGGTAAAACAGGCAGAATGGGAAAAAGAAAAACTCCTTGAATGCATTCTGTGCATGCATAACTATTGATGAATGGGGTAATCATTATATTTCTAATGAATGAAGAGAATTAGTTATGACCAATCAGCTGGGTGACTTGACACAATGAAGACGATAATTTATTTTGCCTTTTTATTAATGAAATTTAGGATTAAAAAATATGTTGAAAACAATTTATGGATTAAGGCATGCAGAAAAGCTTAATTGTGATCAGTTCATTGAATAATATATATGGGAGGAAAAACATGTCAAGCTTGAGCCTCAAATGGAAAAAAGGTAAATCTTTTAGGGGGAAAAGAAAAAAGAAAGAAAAAGAAAAAAGACTCGTAACATGATGAAAGCTTTTAAGTGAGAGCAGTTTTTAACGTAACAGATTTTGAATAAAAAGTTTATGTATAAAGCTCTTAAATAGAAAAGATATTTACATGAGGAAATCATATTTAGAAGAGAAAAGTAGAAAAGGAGAGCAAGAAAATAATTATTTATGGAAAAAAATGGTTTATTATATCTTAGAAATGATAAAAGAAATGAGCTAATGAACCATATATAATGAAGGGCTGCAAACCTAAAATTTTTTTTGGTGGGGTCAAATCACATCTGGGAATCAATTTTAAAACCTGAAAGTAAAGAAAAAGAAGGGAGACTTCAAAAAGAAATGGTAGGATAGAATGATGGTCTGTCGAGAAGCCCATTCCTGAATTTAGTGCATATTAAATTTTCTGCAGTTGGTTGGTAGAGAAAATATTAGAGGAAATCACATGAGGAAAAAGGGGTGCGATGCTTGGATTTTAGGAAAGTTGCCGTAGATAAGGGGACTGAACAGGAGAGTGAGAACTAGCTGGAAGGCATTTGGAAGTGCAAGTTAATTGAAAATCTAATAAGGCTGAGAACCAAAGCCCGATTTCTTCAGTTTGAAAACTGCATTGAGGCATTCTGTTTTGTATGACTACTTTAAAATTGTTGTCTATTAGATTGTTCTATTGAAAAAACTATTGTTTATTTATATATTCCCTTCCATGTTTGTTGTCACCATATATGTTTATTTATGAGTGAAGAGAATAATGAAGAAACAAGGCTAGCATAGTTCACTTGCTAAATTTGTGAATTTGTTTTAAAAGCTGAGAAAAGGTAGAGGCTTCCATTGTGCGTTTATAATTTTATTTAATGTATAAAAACTAAAGCTAGTGTTTGGGTGCCAAGCGCCTCTTTTATATACTGCTGTAATTGACAAGTGGGGTAAAATGTTTTAGTAGATCTAGGCACAAGGAGAGGGAAATGCCCTTTAATGGTCTTTTTGAAAAAGAGATCAATAATTAATTTCTTGATTGGATATGGGAAACCATGCTGCAGCCCATAATTTTAAAGCCTTTTTGTTGTGACAATCACACAATGCACTTGTTACACTTGTTAGTTTGTATCAAAAGCTGACATAAGCTAGAGGCCTCCATTTTGCATTTCTTGGGGGGGTCAAAATTTAAAGTTATGTTTTGGTTGTTAAGCATCTCTTTTATATTTTGTCTGAGTGAGAAGTGGCGTAAAAGAACTTATTAAAACCTTTGGGTGCTCAGCATAGGGAGGGGGGAAAGCATTGCTAGTGGCCTTGTTGGAAAAGAAATTTACAATTTATGCACTTGGCTGGGTATGGGAGGGAGTAAATCGATATTGTAGCCCACAATTGTTAAAGCCTTCATATTGTGACAACCCTCTTGACTAGTTCTATGGGATTTATTGAATTGAATCTCCTGTAAGATTTTATCTGTGGAAGATTCTCTTAATTTGAAATTAAAGAATAATTTGTACATGGTTGATGCAAAAATCCTTTTACTCTTGTGTTTTAAATTTGTTCTCTCTCTAAGAACCTAAATCATTCTCATCAATTACAAAAGAAAATAATATATTTTGGGTATAAATGAATGAGATTATAGGGAAGTGGGGAAAATTTGGGGAAGAATGGGAATGGTTAGTTGGGCATGCTTTATGAGAAAGAGAGGCCTCAACAAAGGGAACAGATTTAGCTCTTATGGACCGTTGCATCAGCTGTAAGGGTAACCAGGGGACAAAACAGCAACACTTCCCTCTGTTCGGTATAGATAAGAGAGTAGATTTGTGGCTCCACTTATTGACTATGAGTGCACTTGTTTCATCTCCTTTCCTCTTATTTTATTGAAATGAACATGCAAATGGTGATGTTTTCATATTTGTTAATGACAAATAGAAACCCTTGTGTTACATAGATGGTTTAATTATTTTTGCATTTATAAATTTGTTGCATGATTGTGGTAGATTATTATCCTCAATATTTCTAATATCTTAGGGATGCTATGTTTTGATAATTTCTAATTGTCAAATCAATTTTGGAACCCCCATGTGATTGATGTTCATTGTCATCACTTTAACCTTTATGTGAAGAGTAAATGTGCATTGGATTTACAATTTAGTAGAACTCATGGTTGTCTTTGAAATGTCTTGAGTGAGAGAAAGAGCTCATGGATGAAGCAAAACAGCAAGTGGATGAGCAAATGGCACATTCACTTGAATGTGTGCCTTAAACTTAGCAAAGAAATAAAAGAATTATTACCTTGAGGAATTTAACCCCACTTCCAACTATCTTTAAATAGCCTATTTAGGGGCCAATATCTCTTGGGGAGAAAAAAATCTCATAGCTCAGTTAAGGACTAACTCACACTATCTTTGGTGTGAAATAGGTAAATGGAGAAGTTTAAGAGAGGTATGGGAAGAATGGGTTTGTATCATTTGCACAACTAGGGAAGTGAAAATAGAAAAACTCTTTTACTTTTGGATGTAAAACTTACAATGACATCTAGGTCAATTGTGCAAGTAATTTAGTGGTATCTTCGTAACAAGATTTATTCAATGAGGAATTGGTTGAGAAAATGGGGTGGTTCATTATTAAATTGAATAGCAAAATATCAACAATTAAGAGTGAAAAAATTGTAGGATGCATTATCCCTAAGCTTTCTTTGGCCTTGTGGATGTTAAAAATCATATATTCTATTCTATGCATTCCCTTATTGGTTTTCATCCTTTTATTCTTCTTTCAAAAGTCTTCTAATATGTCACATGAAATTTCTATTTTCAATTTGCTTTTTTAGGTCTTTTCCGTCTTTGTAACTTTTTTAACCTTCTAATTTTGTCTTTTAATAGATTTTCAAACTTTCTATTACTCTTTTTTCAGATGAGATTATTATTATTTATATTTATCGTGTGAAATCAGGTGTACTCATCCAAGTAATGGCTTCTTTGGTTTTCTAGTGCTAACATCACCTCCTTTTTTTATGATTTATATATTTATGCTAACACCATACAGTTTGATGACACCCACATAGCAGCAACAAACTTTTTTGAGCTTCGGTCGTAGAAAAAAATTATGATTTGTAATTTTTATGATATTGAAACTTGAAATTCATATTGAACTCGTTTTTTAGTCTATGACATGTATTAAACTCTAATTTGAATTTAGATATAAAGGAGATCACAAATATATTCCATATGTTTAGTAATATGCATGTCTTCAAATTTTTGTTTTTTAAATTTGTGTTTTCAATATTCAATAAATTTGCCAAATTAACGCCAAGTTATCCTAGAGTCTTTTCCGAGTCTTGAGTTTTTAAATTTTTTAGGTGTTCCGAGTTAGTAAGTCTTAAGTTTTTCAACTATGGTTTTGATCATATGAACAAAACCTTGGAAAAATCTTTAACAGAAAATCGCATTTAGTTTGGAATATTGTCCATGCTGTGAGATGATCAAATTTCTAGATTGCCCTGGATCAATGCCAATGTGATTATTGCAGTGTGGTCAGGGATCACTGAAGTTTGAAACAACAAATCACTCAGGTGACTAGATTCCATAACACCATAGCAATGTGACATGCAAGGTCCTTGCTAGGATTCATGAGTTTTGGTCTGAGTAAACTTTGGTGGGTCTAGGGCCTTGACTTGTGGACTTGCCAAGTCTAGCATCTGGAATTGTGAGTCTAAAGGGACTCACAAGTTTTGACATTGGACTTAATGAGTTTGTAGGGCTAACCACAAGAAAAACCAGAAAAAACACATCAAATACAAATTTAAACGGCCACTAAAGACTTGAAAGCTCTCATTCATCTTTAACCTTATTGTCACTTGTCTGTTTGCTTTCAACTATTTTTACTCTACTGGGTTTTCATTTTTATGTTAAAGTAGCTGAACAGTCTTGTGCAAAGAGCTGATAGAGTTGGGTTGATGGTGGATTTATGCCAAGGAGGAGCTGATTTAAGGCTTCAAGTTTGAGTCACATATCCAACTTCCAACTTCAAGAATCAAGTCAAGGTAAGTTGAACATCTTTTATTGTCTCATTCATTGTCCTCTACAATTTATATTTTAATTTTCACCCTTTTGGTTATATGCATTGGAGAATTTAAAGTTAGTACAGTTAAAACTCTAGGTTTTTGTTATTTGATTTATTTCCTTGCATTCTTTTTTTTATCTTTATTATTTATTTTTATATGTTTTTATTGCATTTTCATTAGCTTTATTACTTGCATTTTTTAATTAACCCTTACTTTTTTATTTCTTCATAATGCTGCGTTTTTATTTTTAAATATTTCTGAACCACAAAGGAGGGACTCTACTTGGAAGCATGGTAGGTCAGACGTAGAAAAAGGGAAAGTGTTTTACAACTATTACGGTGTGGAGTTTCTAGAAGGCATTAATTATCTCAAATGCCACCTTGCCTGCATACTTGGACGTGATGTTTTACTATTCCCAAATGTTAAGCCTGAGGTTGTGAGGGAGGTGACAACATTGTTGGAGACCTTAATAGAAAAGAAAGAACAAAGATTAAGACAAAACCAATAAATGGTTGCATCTTCCACTTGTCCAGTGCTTGGAAATTGTAGTGGATCGAGTTCTATTAGACTTGGGCATAGAGTTGCATTTTGAGTAGCTGAGTTGTGTTTTCCCAACAATCATTGGAAAGCTTGAATTGGAACAAGGACAATCACTAAGTGACAAAGAATGTAACTAGCGATTTTTGGATTTTTTTTTTAATTATTACTTTCATAGATTTGTTGAGGATTTACATTTTTCAGTGGGTTTTTAAATTCTGTTTTTTTAATTTGGGATGTTTTAAGTCCTCTTATTGGCAAGCAATGTTTGTTGGAATGGCTGTAGTTGGTTTGGGGTTCAAAGCTCTTAATATCGATGATCTTTGGTGCCCAATTTTGATAGAGAAGATAGCTAATGTATGGTATATTATTGAGGAGCAGTTGGCTATCTAGATGAAGAAGTGCTGCACTGTCATGTTCAATGAATTTATTGATAGAAAAAATAGGATGATGAATTTTTTAGTTTTTTATTCTGGGGACACAATCTTCTTGAAGTCATTTGATGCTTCAAGGAAAATAAAAAAATATAGATTCTTTATATGGAGTTTTAAAAGAAGTTTTGGCATAAGTGGAGGTGCAGACCGTAGTGCCAGTAGTTACTACTAATGCAACAAATTATGTTGTTGCAGGTAGATTACTAATAGATAGACATCTCAGCATTTTTGGAATCTTTGTTTAGCATATTGCATTGATCTAATGCTGGAGAGCATTAAGAAACATCAGTGAATTAGGCTATGGAGCAATTGATGAAAAATTTGTAGAAACATTGATAACCATGCTTAGGTACTCTCTTTAATGAGAGAGTTCTCAAATAACAGGGAGTTTGGTCTGAACCAGTGGCAATTAGTTTTCCAATCTTGTTCATTATAAGTAAAATCTTCTTGGAAGAAAATGTTTGTTACTGAGAAGTGGAACAAGTCTTCCTACCCAAACACAACTACTGTGATTGATGTGGTGTGATGAGGCCCAGTTTTCCTCTTGTTAAAGGAGATTATACTTTATAGATATAGTCTTTAATTTTTTTTCCATTTTCTTTTAAATTTATTCTCTTTTCTAACATAATAGTTTACTCTTTTAACTTGATTTTTGGGTGCGATCATACCAATGTTAGTGCACTGGATCCCATCAAAACTCCGTAGTTAAGCGCGCTTTGGGCCAAAGTAGTACTGGGATGGTGACTTCTCAAGATGTTCCGTCATTGCACCCTTTATTATATATTTTTTGAATTTGTATATTGTTTGTTTCTTCATCTTCCCTTCTCTTTCTATTTTTTAAAATTAATGTATTAATTAATTTGTAAGCTAAAAAACACTACTTGAATTTTGGCTTTTTAGAGGGGTTGAGTCATTGGTTTCTCTCCTTCGTATTGTTGATGGACAAAAGCTAGCAGTGAGGTCATATACAAAGGCATGGATTGAACAAGCAAGCATATTAGACAATATTATGGTGGTGTGGAGGCTAAATATGTGCCTATATGGGATATGTCAGATAAGACAACTTCATAGGCCTTTTCATGCTCGTGCATACTTCCTCAACCTAACCTTCCAATTTCTTGATAGCTTCAAGGCTGATATGGAAGTTATGGGAGGCTTCTAGACCATCACAAAGGCTATGCAGCCAACTCCACAAATGAGGTTGAAGATCAATTCCATGATTGAGATTGATGAACAAGCTCTAGGATATCTTTTTTCTTAAACATGTAAGATCAGAAAGCAACTACTAGGTCATGTAAAATTTGGATAAGTTGAATATTTGATAAAAAATTTAAAGGTTTTCCTTATTTTTATTTAAGTTGTGGGATTGTATATATTGTAAATCTTAAGCATTTTAATTCTATCCTTACAAATGCATGGTGGGAGAATTTTGGTGCTAAGGTGTCTAATCTTTAGAGAAGGGCCATCCAAGTTTTAAGCCAACCATGTAGTGCTTTAGGTTGTGAGTATAATTGGAGTATCTTTGAGTACATCTTTACAAAAAGAACAAGAAGTTGTTAATGCAAAGGTTGATGACCTTGTATTTGTGCATTGCAACTTGTGCCTCCACCACAAGAGAGTTATAGCCACATATGAAGATTTATCCCTTGTGGTGTTGGAGAAGTATGATCTTGCGTTTGAGTGGATCACCAAAGATGACCTCATTTTTAGAAGAAGACCATGCATAGGTAAATCAAGTTGTTTGTGTAGGGCTTTTAGTGATGGAGGAGAAGGTTCAAGCCCTTGTAACTAGAGATAGAAGTTGTCCAAGATGATGATGCTACATGTTTTGCAAATATAATGGAGGTAGTTGCTTCTTTGACATACTCAAAGAACCATAGAGCCAAATGGCTTGGAGATAACTTTGGGAGAGTGGCTCCTTCCAACCTTTTTTGCTAGTACCGTATATGTGGATTTGTAAATCCATTGTTTGGTACAAAAAATCAATTTAATGATATCAAAACAATTTTTATTTCAAATTAGAGTTCAAGTCTGAAGTTTATGGCATTTCTTTATTTATTTTGTTGTTACAATCCCCAAATGGCACTCAAAATTTTCTCGCTTAATAATTATCAAGCAATGCATGTAAATATAATGTAAAATTCATTTTGATACAAATATATCGTAAGTCAACTTGCCACATGGTTATGATATTCCATGATTACAATGAAATCTTATTAGAGTACAAATACAATATCAATGGCAACATGCCAAGTACAAACAAAACCAACATATCCGTTAGTCTTCCACTTGTCTTAGGCTCTTGTTGTTTGGGGGAGGTAATATGAGCCCACCATCAATGAAAACTTGATCCACCCCAATTGCAACTTAGCATGAAGTAGTCAAATAAGTAATCCATAGTCCATGAAACAATATACAAGGTTTATCAAGGTTTCATAGTTATTAATCTGCAATTAAATTATTTTTCTTTTATTTGATTACTAAGCATACCATACAAATCATACAAGTCATCAAAATCAATACAATAGAGTAGCACAAGAGGATAAATATGTGAATAAGTTAAGTGATTTTAATATTCACCCAACACCCTTCTTATTCTTTGGTGACTTTATTCTCATGTAATTCTCTATTTTACTTCTCCAAGTTATCTAATAATAATCATCTTATATTTGCTCCAATTCTTCTTCTCAAATCTCATTCTTTAATAAATAGATTGACCCTTATTTAATTTAATTTTCTCTTAAAAAGAATTGTTGTTATATTTTTTTTCTTTGGAATAGTGTTGTTTTAAATATATGAATGGATTTTCTTGTAAATTCCCATGGATACATTTGCCTTATCTATTTATCATATCTTTATTCTATTTTCTTTCTTTATTTAATTCTAACATTATTTTATTTCAATCTTTAATATTTAGAATATTCAAATACACCTCTTGTGATTTAATTTAATTTAAAGAGATAGGCATATCATTTCATGGATTAGGAAATCCTCACATAACTTATTCTTGAAACATCACACACTAATAGACCATTAGTTGTGTTGACTAGGAAATGGGGTTAGAACAAACATGATATCATAAAGCGAACCACAAAAGCTAATATCATGTAAAATTAACCTACTACAATCAACAAAGCTATCAAAACGAGCACTCCTTTGATGGTGCTTTATTGTTTCTTCTTTCTCCTCTAATATTATGTTGCTCTCAAGTAGATGAGTGCACAATTGTGATAAAGCAAAGGCAATTCGAGAGCAAAGGCAATTCGAGAGCGTGAACTTAATATTTATTTATTAATTCACTT
Organism: Cryptomeria japonica; assembly: GCF_030272615.1. NCBI lineage: Eukaryota > Viridiplantae > Streptophyta > Pinopsida > Cupressales > Cupressaceae > Cryptomeria > Cryptomeria japonica. Next base: position 364,621,885 of record NC_081408.1, on the reverse strand, counting down.
TCATATTAGTAATTAGTCAATTAAATATTTATTTAATTGTGACAAAAAAAATTAAAGGATAAATAAATAATGAATTTATTTATCCAAAGAGGGACATGTTAGAATAAAGGGGGTCAATAATTAAATGATTATTTAACCCTAGAAATGGATTCAGTCAAATTAATGCCAAAGAGGTAGAGATTAAATAATTTAATCAGATAGACAAGAAGAGCGATTTAGGTCAAATCAACAAGAAAGGATCAAATTAGAGGACATAATTAGTAATTAATTTTTTAGTTAGCATCATTTAATTAACAAAAGAATGACACAATATCAACAAATGATAAAGACCAAATGCGGGAGAAGGAGACATGTTAAAAAGTGGAGTCCCAAACATTAACCATTTTTTAGTGTCTACAAGTTGCATATGCATCACAAAATAAAACTTGTATAATTAAATAATAAATGATTCAAGTAATCCACCGCACACCAAACATACACCCTACAAATACAAACATATTAATACTTATAGCCAACTTATAGTTAATAATCATTTAACAAGTAAAATCTCCACATACAAATTAAAAAGGGACGGGTCAAACTTCAAATTATAATCAAAGAGATCAATATTTTGAGATATTACAGTTGTTTACAGATGCATGGCAGATGTAACCGATTAGTTTTTGCTTTAAATTTGTTATTTTTTCAATTTTCCCAAGTCTTTGCTGATTTTGGTGCCATATCCAAGCCCGAGGCAAAAAAATGGCTTGTTGAGTCTGTGCCTAGTGTAAACACTAGGCATAGCATGAACTTTTTGCAGTAATTTCAAGTGCCAAAGAGAGTATTGAGAGCATACAACGTATTATGCCTCCCATTAGTTTTCATGTTAAAAGTAGCTCAGGTCTCTTGGAAAATATTCCTTTCTGCAGAAACCAGAAAACAAATAAACCCTCCAATGTTACCATAAAATGGTGGTATGCCCCATACGTTCAACAGTTCCAATCCCTTATTAACCCTTGAATTTCAAAACCCCCTCATTCAATTGAGAGAATTAATTTTTTATATTAGTGTTAGGTGGTTTATCCGTATACATGCAACTGAATCTCTTGTTCTACCTTCTTGATGATTAAGACTTGCATGCCCTAACCATTTGGTTGTGATATATTGTTGTCTCCACAACACCTTTCTGTTAGATGACTTCCATAACTAGCATGACCCACAGCCTTCTTCGTACATAATTGCTAATGTTCTGTTCTCATAACACACAACTGCAGAGATACTAAATGTGTAAGCAATGTTAAACGAAAATTAATAAATTTTGACTCATAACTTTTATATAATAGGGTTGTTCCTATCCTGCCAAGTACGCACCTGTGCAGCCTTTTTTTTCAAGCCAAAACATATCTTGTGCACTTTTATAACTTGAGAAAAGTACACACAGTCTCGGTGGTAGAAGTTTATCGTGATATATCTAGTTTTTAGCAAAAAGTTCAAGAATTTCTTTATACATAGATGCCAAAATTTTAAATTACATAATCACCATTTTTCTTGTAGAGTCTTAAACAAGGGTGGAATCAGAAAGTGTACATTTAGAAATTCATCCTGTATCATTAAATTTTTTTTTGTTAGCTTCTTTTTTGAGTGTAATGCTGAAAAGAATTTAAAATTTTTTACCACTCACACTTGATAACTCGCTTTTAGTTATCCAGGTTGCATCTGAATTAGTGGCCGAGTTCATGAATCCAAACAGCACACTTGTTTCCCAAGATCAGGTTGGAGATATTCAGTTGCCCCATTCTTAGATCTATTGATGCATTTTCAATTATCGTTCAGTTAATTTGGCCTTTAAATTTGATATTTGGGTTTATGTGTAGAAGTTAAACTGGGTTTATGTGTAGAAGTTAAATCTGGGTTTATGTGTAGAAGTTAAATCAGGATTTCTGATAGATAATAAATTTTTTACAGCAACAATATGATGAGAAGAACATTCGTAGGAGGGTGTATGATGCACTGAATGTACTCATGGCAATGGACATAATAACCAAGGACAAAAAAGAGATTCAATGGAAAGGGTTACCTACTGCACATCTGAATGATATCGAACAGCTGAAGGTTTTCCTGCTTCCTCTGTTAAATTAGTCCAGATTGTATTGTATGCAATGGTAATCCGTTAGGTATATTTATTATACGTTGTACCAATGAAGATAAAAGAAACGAGATCTAATGTTCCTATAGAATGATAATGTGCAATTTTTTTTGCGTATATGCTGTATTTAGACAATTGGAACCCAAAGGATCTACTGTTTTATGTTTACAGACTGAGAGAAAGCAGGTTATAACTCGGATTGACAAAAAAAGGGCTTATCTACAGGAACTTGAAGAGCAGGTAAAAATTTGAGTAATTGTAATCATTGCATATCCACATATGACCCTTTTTTCTTCCTTTTGAACAATAAACTTGCTTAGCTATGACGTTGTTTGCAAACCATTTCAAGGACAAGAAAGGGTCTTTTATATATGCTGCATGATGTTTGGTTATTTTATGGCTAAAGATAACAGGCCTTCAAAATCTAGTTCTCCGGAATGAAAGGGTATCTAAGTCAGGAAATCATACTTCTGGAGGTGTGGCACTGCCATTTATATTAGTAAAGGTACTGATCCTAACTTTAGTGTTTTTTGCATCATGACCGTCTGCAAGTTCTCATCTCTTTTGTTTTCCAATTTCCATTGGTATACAGTAATGCACTCAATTCTTGAAGCTAGTGTTATTTATTGACATTTTTATTTTTCTTAATTCAAGGTTCACCTCATTTTCTATGCGTTCATGAACATTATTGGTTACCAAATATATCTTTAGTACAAGCTATAATCAGAAAGAAGGTTATTTTTGTTTCTGTTTGAGTTTATTGTGAATGAATGAAACAACAATTTCAAACAGCTATGCTACCTTTGCAATTGAATGAGTGCAATATCAGCATCTCAGAATCCAGACAAATCAGATTTGGTATTCCTTGCTCAGACGGTAGGTGCTAGTAATGATGGTCTCGTTTTCTAGAAGCACCATCTGGCCTTCTCTGATGAACTAGGACCTTAATCACGTTATCTCTTTTTACCGTCATTTCGTTTCCTTGTGCTTTTCCTTCACGGAAACAGATTAGGATCTTGTCTTGCTTACATAGATTTCAGGAGCCATCCTGATATTATAAATATAGGCCTTTAATATCATTTGAATTTTTCATACAACTATCATGTTGACTTAAGCTCAATAAGTTTATCTTCATTTATAAAGAGAATTCATCTGCAATGCTCGTATCTTTCTCTAAAGAGCCAAGAATTGAGAAGGTTATCAAATGGAAAATAGTTAATAATCTTCATAGATCAACGGCAAAACTGTATGTAAGAAGCTAACTCTATTGATTGGTTCTATCTTTACTAAATTTTACATCTGATATACTGTGTAATTGTAACAATCATAAATGACATGCAATTTTTTTTATCATATGCTCTGAACTTGTACACTTAGAACAGAAAAAGCATTTGCAGTTTCATGTCTATTGTCCATTGTATCAGGGGAAAATTTTAAAAGATTGCTTCTGGAATCAACTGTGTATGTTTTTGTATTGATATTTTGGATCATATTCAGTTATCCGTCATCAGGAAGAGGAGAGTGAGGAATGGGATTGCAGACATAGTCTTAAAAAGAGGCAAAGGGGAAGACATGAGGACTGGAGAACAAGAGACAAACGAGAGGAAGAGGGGGTGAAGAAGGAGAAGGAAATCAAGGAAAATAAATTAATAAAATAAAACCAATGAATAAATATTCTGGTCCTCATGTCTTCCCCCTTGCTTTTTTTAAGAATGTCTGCAATCCCATTCTTCACTCTCCTGATGATGGACTGAGTGTGATCCATAACATCGATGCAAAAACATACAAAATTGATTCCAAAAGCAATCTTTTTATTACAAACAGTAATTGGTAAAAAAAATTCAATGTATTCACAGAACGATCGAAAGATCATTATAAAGAATTACAAAAAATGATGTTTCTAAAAAGAAACAATTGTAAATAGAAACAAACTAATTATTTACAAAATATTACATAATTGACCATTAATTAATAATAAAAATATTATTCTAATACCCTCCCTTAATGGTCAATCGGTCAACTACACCAAGCTGCCCCCTGAATTTAGCAAATTTATCTAGGCTGAGAGACTTGGTGAGAATGTTTGCAGTCTGACCCGCAATTGGAACATACTGCAACTGAATTGAACCGTCTTCAACAAGTTGTCGAATAAAATGACAATGAGTTTCCACATGCTTGGTTCTTTCATGGAAGACGGGATTCTTGGCAAGTTTGAGAACTCCTTGATTATCACAAAACAAGGGAGTCGGACCTGCTTGAGATATTTGCATTTCCGCAAGCATCTGGCGAAGCCAAACTACCTCACAAACTGCCTTAATTGCTCCTCGATACTCTGCTTTTGTCGAGTAGAGAGCCACTGCATGCTACTTTTTACTAGTCCATGTGACTGCACTAGATCCCAAACTGAACACACACCCAGATGTTGATTTCCTGTCATCAACTGAACCTGCCCAATTTGAACTTGTGAAACCATTGAGTCTAGGATCGTGACTCCTAGCATAAAGAAGTCCATATTCAGAGGTGCCCTTCACAAAATGCAGCACACGCTTCGCTGCTACCCAATTGTCAGCCTTGGGGGCTGTCATGAAGCGTGAGATGTAGCTCACTGCAAAACTAAGATCAGGTCTAGTTGAAGTGAGATAGAGGAGACTAACCACTAGTTGCTTGAATGTTGTTTCATCTACGGGAGGAGAATCAAACTTGGCTGACAACTTCAGTCCTATCTCCATAGGCGTGGAAGCAGGCTTACAATCTTGCATTCGAAACCTGTCAAGCAATTTCGTGGCATACTTAGACTAAGAAATAAAAATGCTATCATTAGTCTGCCAAACAAAAATGGAGAAGCCCCAAATCTGTCATGTCAAAAGCCTTGCATAGGTCTTGTTTGATTTCTGTAATCAAATGTGCTGAACTGCCAGTAATGAACATCATTACCAGAGTGTTTGATATACAGATTACTGTCAGAGGGGCTATGCTGAAAACCATGGGCAACCAAGTACTGATCAATCTTGATGTACCACACTCGAGGAGCCTATTTGAGTCCATAGAGTTCTTTCATGAGTCTACATAGTTGATGTTTGTTGCCGGCAACCTTGAAACCAAGAGGCTGTGTCATGTAGACTTCTTCCTGCAACTCACCATTGAGGAAGATACTCTTAACATTTATTTGATGGACTTCCATCCAAACTGAGTTGCAATAGCGAGAAGAAAACGAATTGTACTCATCTTGGTAGTAGGAACAAAAGTCTCCTCATAATCAATGCCTTCCCACTGTGTGAAAATTTGCGGGTTTGATGCAGAAGAATTTGGAGGATTAGAAAACTCTACCAGTCACCCAAATCGCGAAAAATGTAGAAGCCGCAGTTGCAAAGGAGAAAAAACACGAAAAATCGCGTGTAGAGGATTGCACCACAGATTTGTAGAGGCTAGAAAATTATGAAGCAGTTGTCGCGGAATGAAATAGGTGAAAATTGCGCAGAAAAACCAGCAATATTGCGCCACAAAATAAGAGTAATTTGTCTTAGGCGGAGTGAAAAATGTGGGCCGAAACTGAGTAAAATACCCACGTCACGCGTTGTAAAGGGATCACGTCGCGATTTTATTAAAAGTTGCGCAATTAAATGCATGTAGGTCGCACAAGTATTCGCAGGAGGTCGCAGGTCACAGAATAGAGACAGGTCAGAATGAAGAAGAATGGCACCGACAGACACGACCAAAAACTCTCTTTGAAAATAAAAAAATTCTGCTCAGAAAAGAAAACACGAACACAACCACATCGCCAAGAAGTCGCGATTTCTAAAAGAAACCCTCAAATGCGAAAATCCGCCCAGATAAAAAATCTTTAAAAAAAATTTCTTTCGAAATTTTTACTGTTAACAAATCCCCCAGAAAAACTTTAAGATTCCCACTCTGATACCATATTACAAACAGTAATTGGTAAAAAATTCAATGTATTAATAGAATGATCGAAAGATCATTATAAAGAATTACAAAAAACGATGTTTCTAAAAAGAAACAATTGTAAATAGAAACAAACTAATTATTTACAAAATATTACATAATTGACCATTAATTAATAATAAATAATATTATTCTATTAAAGAAGTCGCGATTTCTGAAAGAAACCCTCGGACGCGAAAATCCGCCCATATAAAAACGATTTTTTTACTGGAAACAGATCCCCCAGAAAATTTTTAAGATTCCCGCTCTGATCCCATATTACAAACAGTAATTGGTAAAAAAGATTCAATGTATTAACAGGATGATCGAAAGATCATTATAAAGAATTACAAAAAAACGATGTTTCTAAAAAGAAATAATCGTAAATAGAAACAAATTAATTATTTACAAAATATTTTACATAATTGACCCTTAATTAATAATAAATAATATTATTCTAGTACTTCTAAATTCTACATGGCCTGTGGAAAACTCATTCCGACTACCTATCAAGGCACCATTTCATCTGCAATGCACATATCTTTCAATCTTTCTATAAAGAAACAAGAATTGAGAAGATTACCCAATGAAAAGTAGTTCATAATCATCATGGTTTAAGAGCAGAACTACAGTTATCTCTTGGTTTTGCTAATACCGTTGCCCTTTAATTGATAATTTAGTTGATGTTTTGAGATGTAATTGAAGGATAAGAAGTTGTTATTCGTAGTATACCATAAGTTACATTCGGGATGAATGCAATTCATGTGAATCTCATGGATGGGTGCATTCTTACCAAACCAAGGTCATATGTGAAATGATACGGTCATTTTGTGTAGTTTATCTGCAAAATTGTAATTCTAAATATGGCCCAGGTGAGTTGTTGATTTCCCCTCTTAAATGCTAAAGGTTATCTCTAGTACTATATGTTGTTTTGTACTGAACACTCTAGTAACGAAAATTACTAAGTTGATGCAGCATCGCCTTTGCTTATTGAGGATAATGAAAATTTTGGAAAAATTTTCCATGATAAGTTGCATCTGATTAAAGGCCTAATTATTTGGTTACCTACCTAGTGCACCACTATTAGAATAGTTTCTCGAATCTTCCGTTCATCATTTTACTGTCGAATGTATTAATGTAATACTTTGTTTTTCAGAGTAGGTATTCTTCCCATTATCATTTTTTTCTCATTATATTTCAAATAAGGACGTAAAATTTTGCATATTAGCTAGATTTTATCTATGCAAGAATGTAATATAGAAGGGATTCGCATTTTATATCATTTTAAATATCTCTTCATTTGTATCGTATCTCATTAAGGCTCATTGATGTGGTGTTAGTTAAAGATCTTTGTACAATGTATCAATACCAGCGCTTGTCTTGTGGAATTAGCTCTGTGTTAAGTCCTTTTATCTCCCAGGAGACAAACTTGTTTGTCTAAAATTTCTCGTGTTTCAATTTGTTGCACATTTTTATATATAGTGGTTCACTATATCACATTAATGTCTCTATTCAGGGATATCATTTGACATGCCATCTCCACTTTTGGCCTAAGTATCTGAAAGGGAGAGTCTTCTATTTTTTAAATGTTCATAAGTTTTCATATAGGAAACATGTCATATAAATTCAATGGAACCCCACTGAGACCTTGTGTTCATCTACATTTCAAAAATGTTTGTGCTAGCTGATATTCCTACCATTTACACAAAGTTAAAGTTGTGAATAGCTTGTTGCCATTTAATTGACCAAAGTCTATTGTTTTGATTTCATTTTGTTGTTTTCTGCCTAAGCAGACTCATCCTCATGCGACTGTTGACATTGAGATATCAGAAGATATGCAGCTAGTGCACTTTGACTTCAATAGGTAAACCTTATCTTCAATTTCTTTGTGGCATGGATATATCAGTTCATAAGTGGGCAAGTTGACTCCTAATCTTATGAATCGCCACTGATATTTTTTATTCTGTATTTTGACACTGTTTCTTGTTGCAGTATATTTGAGTTACATGATGATGCATGTATGCTGAAAGCAATGCAATTTTGCAAAACACCATTCACTGATGGTTCAGTTGATGAAAGAGCAGTAAGTGGATCAGAATTTAATAACCTACACTCACCTTTATCTAACATGTACAATAGTATCTTGTCGCCTCATTCAAAAAAGACAGATGATGCTGATTCCTATTCTTTGTCAAGTATCCCTGGTAGAATCTGCGATTCCTCGCCTGTCCTGAGCATTTGAAAGCACTCATGAAGAATGAGACTTCACTTAATGGCCCATGGGTTTGTTGCTCAGCAGCTTTGTACTACTAAGTGCTCTTTTTTAGGACTAAATGTTCAAGTTGAATCTTTAGGCATTCTTTCTTTTCATTTTTTCATTGTAAGTTATATAGGCTTTTCAGCATGTGGTCTGGCCTCCACCGGGAAGAGTAATATATCTAGCTGAGTGTGTTAGAATAGTGTATATTATTGTGAAAAATAAAGACGAATTGGGTTTCTTCATACATCAAACAGGGCTATTCTGCAGTACTTCTTTAGCAGGCTTGTTTTAATCCATCGATGATTTTAAATGTAAAAAAACAATGGAACAAGCATATCCCATTTATAAATATATTGGAGGATCAAAGTGTCTACTTGTTATAAGAATTTTTAGACTATGTGGATATGTTACTTAGATGGCATGGTTGATAAGATATTAGAGTTCATATATGTGCATGTGTATATATGTATACATATACATACATATTGTAATGAAATTTGTTTACTCATGCCCGTTTCTATTTAGCTTTGAGTCCATTTTAAGAGAGTGGCTTAATACATCTACGTATCAACAAATGGCGCAATCTTGTGCAAAGGTGGTGTCCTTCCTACACGCTATTGATCATCCACTTACACACATTCCCTCACATTTATCCCCTACCTTATCCTTATGCATGCACATTTTGATATATTCACATAAACCATCCATTTTGATATCTTACCATTCACATGTCTTAGGTTGCTTCCTTGGATGTAGAAGTGATCGTGCACTCATGGATCAGACCCCTAATTTTGCAAAATTCATATTAAAATCTGATCAACTTTATCCCTTCCTTGAGCCAACTTAACACACGCTTATGTAATCAATTGTAATGTGCTTGTATTGAAAAGCATTTAGTTGTATTCATTTGCCATCATTAGATATCAAGAAAGTATTAAAAGGAACACAGATTTGCATAATCACCTTAGAAGCATTTGCATTCTTGAATCTTGTTTTAGATTATTGGTACAACTATAAAGTTAATTTCTTTTGGGGGGTTAAATAATGTAACGCCCCCACTATGAGGCCCAGAGGACAATACAATAATACACAATAAAAGTGCAAATAGTTTTTTTTTTTTGAAATATTTTAAAAACAAAATAATCTATACATTACAATGAACATCATGAACATAAAAGAAAAGGATAACATAAACATCATATAAGTATCCTCAAGGCCTCAACGAAACAACTCAAATAACAATAATCATATATACACAAAGGATTGAGATGCTTTTACAAATAATAATACATAGACTTGCTCAAAGAGCATGGTTCAGATTACATAGCCATGGATATACAAATGATCATAAATTACATTACAAGGTATCCTTATGGATACAATCTTCTAATACAAGGATGTCTGAAACTCAACAACTGGAGAGCAAGGTAGATCTTCAGTTTTCTTCTCAAACCATCACGATCATGAAGCAACTCGTACCAAACCCAATGGGTGCGAAAAACACTCCACCCCTCGTGCTAGGAGGTATCAATCAGGCCTCAAAGATAGGAGGAAGGAACAAAAGAAGCAAGAAAATAATCGAAGTTTGATTGGAAACAACACCAATATGTCCTAGTCATGAACAATAACTCACAAGATCACCAACACAAGGAAATCACAAGATAACAAAGGAAATCCTCAAGAACAATAACCATTTCATTAGATTCCAGAGGCTCGAGCAAATACAGAAAAACAACCAAGAAATCCACTAGGTAAGCAATTGGGAGGAGTGTCATCACTAGGTTGTCATGGGTTACCCTGGTAGGTCTTCACTAGGTTCCGACCCCCATCCTGGGTTACCCTAGTAACCTCTCTTGACCCCCGACCCCCATACAACTCTAGTGGACCACACCAACATCTTGTGAAGACGCGATTGGTGGATGCCATTCCAAGCCTTCTCATCTTACCCCGAACCTAAATGAGCATTCAAGATTAAGAGAGGTATACAATGCAATTATCTTATTAAGTGTGAACTAACTACCCATCCCCAAGATTATTATATTATGTTATCACTTATTAACAAACTTTCATTGAGTTACCCTAGCGACCACTTTGGGTCCCGACCCCCAATGAAAGCCACTCTCCTATAAATGCACCTAGGAAACCAAACCAGATTCGAAGAAAACATTAAAATACCATAGCAAGGCATGGCCCTCTTGCTAGAATAAATAAAGTGTCGCAAAGGGAGGATCCAAATAAGGCTAGGGATTACCATCTAGCTTTCAATCACACAAACATACTAGAACTTTAATCCAGTGAAATGATAGTGCAAAACAATGAGATGATCAAATTCCCACGCCCCCCCCGAGGCCTCCAGAAAAGATCAAGGATAATTTAATTGAAACCCATCCCCCAACAAGGACCAAAAGAACCTAGACTCAATTACGATCACGTAAGATAGAATAACAAGATACAACATACAGAGAACTATACTTCATTACTTCAAAACAAAATACCAAATTTCATTATTCTTGCCCATTCAAAATAAAGATTTTAATCTCAAGTAACAACAATGAAATACATCAGTAATTTAATCTTGACTAAGTCTTCCTCAACATTTCATTCTATTTATTTATGCTAATAAAATGGAAATTGGTAATATTCAATTTAGGTATTCTTATTACAAAATTTTCTTTCCATTAATTTAACTAATACCTCACTGATTATGACTAAAAATTATTCTTACTTTATGCATATAAGAACCAATCGGAAAAGAAACCATAACTATCTACACACACATAAAATATATCCCCACTGAGTGAAAAGAGTCACAAAATTATCCTTAATTGAAAACTTAACTGATTATCAATATAACTCTATAACCATATATATATATATATAAACTTATCGAATCCTAAAAACAAAATAGTAGAGAATATTAATGATGACACCAAGGAATGACGAGGCATATTGGATGTCGTGGTTGCTACGGCTAGGGGTGTAACCCCATAGTCATGGCTACACCCACGACTGTGGATATTACGCCCCACATTCAACATAAAAATAGTGAGCAATAAAAATATACTAAGACAAAATAAAATTTGAAAATGAAATTTCTTTATATATATACCATCAAAACACATGCAAAGCAAGATATATGGACAATTTGATCAACAATGAAACATATATATATATATATATATATATATATATATATATATATATATATATATATATATATATATATATATATATATATATATATATATATATATATATATATATATATATATATATATATATATATATATACGAGGTTGGGAGGCAAGACATCCAAATGCTCGAACTTGAGGGAAGGGACTCCTCTCAAGTAGTAGATAATAGTGGCATTCAGCTTCCGGGTTCGCTAACTATGCTATGTTACGTCCTGTGTGGTTTTTCCAGATGTGGTATACGATATATGGTGTCTGCTCTATGGTTACCAAAGGAGAAGTGGGACTATCTATAGGCCGACTCGCCCGGGCATGAACCCACATTGAAGGCACTGAACCCCGTCCGCCATAGAATTGTAGGGGCCCTCCCACCCTGCATAGGCCTTAGGGAAGTCAGAGATGGGATTCGACAGTGCTAATTGGACTTTGTAAAAATACTTCTTTTATTATAAATAAAGAAACTTCTAAAGCAATCATCTAGGGGAGACAAGAGCAAGGGCAGGTGCACCATCAGTTGAAGAAGTAGTTGAAGCACACGTTGGACCAAAACAGGACCAAAACCTACTGCCTTACCGCTTGGCCACGCCCCTTGTTGCTTTATGGAACAAACAACATGAAAAGCACCATAAAGAATAGGGTTATTTGTAGTTAAGGTAGATGCCTCAGATAGGAGGTCCTTATTAATTAGCCTGCTAGAATACGGGGGTGCCCCATTGTGGAGATAGATGCAAGCCTCCTCTCCTTTCTTTGTCTCGAACCCCTTACTAACAGAAAGCTTACTCGCAGAAAGAATTAGCTCCCAGTGGTTCGAATGAGATATTATAATCAACAGTTGGAATGAATGATAAAATAAGACTGCTTTAAGTGCGGAGCTGTATCAATCCGATGCATAAGAATATTGTGTTCAGCCTGAAATACGATCATGAAATTGAAAGTACCAGAGATTCCTAGAGGCATACCATCAGAGAAACTTTGTTTATTTCCGGAAGTCCAGCTTTTGCTAGCAGCACCAAACCAGTGGAATAGCGCCCCCCACCTACTGATCACTCGCACTGCAATGATTTCACTAAGCAAAATTAGTAGGGGCCTACCGTCGAGCTCGAGAAAAAGTGTGGCTTTGTAGACTGTGAAAGCGACCAAACGATATTTGAAAAATACAACCTGTAAATCCGGCATGGAGAGAGAGGGCTTCGCTCTCGCTCTATCAATAAGCACGAAGGGTTTCTTGCTGTAGCTGTTGTATGGATAAAGGTTATATCGCTATCGGTAGACCTCCAACTATAATTGCAGGCGGATTAATTAACCCCCCGTCTTTCTATAGTTGCTGATTTGTCCTTCGTCATCGGCCCTACGGGGCAGCGCAACACTACTGGACTCATCGTAGGGAGGTCAACAAAATGGCCTTTTTTGTTTCACCGACCGGAAGGACGAATGCGAAGCAACCGCCTATATATAGTTCCCAAATATATAGTTCCCAAATCTTTCAAACCCCTGAAGTTTAATAGTCCGAAAGTATATTTTCCCCCAAAAACTATTAACAAAATTCCCAATTTGAGTAATCTTAAAACTAAAATTCCTCATTTGAATAATCTGAAAATCAAAGTAAAACTTATTACTAAATTCTAAATCCATATCAAAAATCAAATTCTTCTTTATACCAACCCCCATTCCAAATTTATTAAAAGCCCAAAACACAACAAATTTGATTTCAATTCAGAATAAACTTTTCCCAAAAAAACATAAAACCCCGAAAATTTTATTTATATTTTGAAAACTAAAACTTTCAATTTTATAACCAGAATTTCCAAACAATTATGTGGGTAGAATTCCTACCTCAAAATCGCTTTCCTGTGAGAAATACGAAGGAGTAACCAAGCTAAAAAACCACAACAGATCTTCAATGCAAAACAATGAGCTCGATAGATCCAAACCGAGAGCCGCTAATATCTAAATCAAACCTCCTCAATTTCTTTCCAAAAGATTTGCAAGATGAATCAAAAACCCCCAAAGAATTTCTTCTACATGCACCAAATTAATTTACCAAGAGCTTTTCCCCCCAAAAAAATTCACCCACAAAGCTCTATGCAATCCCCAAAAATAAATCCTCTCCCATGTGAGATTCCCCCTAAAATAATCTCAACAATTTTTTTTTGTAACTTAATAAAGCAAGAATTTTAAAATAAGATTCACATGACTACTAAATTATTAAAATCCATATATATATTTATTTATTTACTTAAAATATTAATATCTTAAAACAATAACCAATTTAATTAAACAATTTAATTTAAACACACATAACAACATTAAACCAAGTTATAAAATACTATATAAACTAGAATTAATTCTTTGATGCTTAATTAGTTTAATCTACACTAATGCCATTTTCATTTCATTAACTTTAGTGAATAAACATGAGTATTAAAATGCCATTTAATTTGTAAGGTCACATTTACACCAACACAGAGAGAGCAAGCATGGTTGACAACACCACACAAGGATAAACTGACATCACAAGGCTGACCACAACCTCAAGGTTACCTGACAAAGGGTAAAGTCTAGGGTTTGACTGATATCTCCGGATCCACTTTACCATTGGGTTGATGAGAACACTTAGACCTGCAAGTTCAGGTGGAGTCGATGCTCGGTACCTGCAGCTGCATAAGAAAACGTCAAACATGTGCATATAACATATAGCATCGCATTGTGAAAGAGGAATGAAAATCACATAGCTTGCCCATAAAGAGCAGTGCGACACTTTTCCCCTTCACCCCAAACACATCAAAGATAATAAGCAATGTAAGATCAAGGTAGGTATACATCTAAGAACATCATTATAAAATTCTAACATTACAAAAATATTCCATCTATAATCATCTAACACACAGAGGGAAGATACATCATATAACATCACATGTTCAAAACATCATTATTCTAACCATCCATATAACATGAAATATCAAAGTCGCATAGAAATCCTAGAAGCATAGTCAAGCATCACAACCAAATCCAAAATCGACCAACACCAAAAGGGTCGAAGCCACACACATAAATATAAAGTTTGTCAAGTCAAAGGAGAGGGACACTACATCCTCCCCCCTATAATCAGGCTTACTCCTGGAAGCCTCCAAAAAGATAAGGATAAAGATCACACATACGAGGATCCTCCTCCCAAGTAGCAGAAAACTCATCATTAGGGTCTCACTGGAACCTGACCTGCTCAATGTCTCTACCTCTGAGAACCCGATGCTTGTGCTCCAGAACGCCCACAGGCTCGAGAGCGAGCTTCCCGTCCTCGACCTGTAGAGTAGTCTGATCAAGAATGTGAGATATATCAGGATGATACTGGCGTAGAACAGAAACATGGAAAACATCATGAATGCGCGAAAGATTAGGCAGCATAGCAAGTTGATAGGCAACTAGACCAATCCTCTCCAAGATCTCAAACGAACCCACAAAGCGTGGTGCTAGCTTAGAGCCCTTTTCGTAATGAATTGGACTCTTCCGTGGTTGCACATGCAAGAACACTTGATCCCTAACAAAAAACTGACGATCCACTCTATGCGCGTCTACGTACTTCTTTTGCCGATCATGTGCTGTTGTTAAGTGCTCTCTCATCCTCTCAGCTTGTTGCTCCACATCCCTAACAATATCCGTACCCAGATGCACCCTGTCCTCTAATCAGTCCCAACTCAAGGGAGTCTGATAGGGACGACCATATAACGCCTGAAAAGGAGCCATACCGATGGAACTGTGGTATCCATTGTTATAAGCGAATTCCATCAAGTATAGGTACTCCTCCCAACGAGTTTGCTGGTCCATAACGTACATTCAAAGCATGTCCTCTAGCACCCAGTTGACCCTCTCGGTCCGTCCATCAATCTTAGGATGATAGGCTGAACTCAAATTCAATTGAGTACCCAATGCCTGTTGAAGAGACTTCCATAGGGCCAATTTGAACACGAGATCTCTATCAAAAATGATCTTTCGAGGAATGCCATGAAGTCTAGCAATGTCCTCCATGAAAATTCTAGCCACCATTGCCGCATTATAAGAAGATCAGACAGGTGAGAAGTGTGCAACTTTGGTCAACTTGTCCACAGTGACCATGATGGTATCATGACAACATTGGGTCTTAGGTAAACCCACAATGAAATCCATGGAAACAATGTCCCATTTCCATACTGGGAGAAGACACTGCTACAAAACAACTGCTGGATGTCGATGCTCCGCCTTCACTCTTTGACATTCTAAGCATCGAGCTACAAAATCTGCTATATCCCTCTTCATATCCAGACAAAAATACAACTGCCAAAGATCTGTATGAATCTTCTTGACACCAGGATGAGAAGAATACGGTGCGCGATGTGACTCGCAAAGAATCAAAATGTGAAGATCCTCAGAAGAAGGCACATAGATACGTCCCAAATGTCACAAAAGACCATCGAGATCAAGGGAATAACTTGTGAATCTTCCTTCCAAATTTCTACTGGATTCCACCTCAGAACAGACTACTTGATACCAGGTGTTTGCAGTGAGTGCTGCCATGATACGCCCTCTCAAATCCACCTCCAGAGTCATTGCTGAAATCTCATGTCATTGATGACTAAGAGCATCTGCAACTACATTCTCCTTTCCCTGAATATACTTAACCTCAAAGTAGTACTCACAAAGTAATTTCATCCATCTCCTCTATCTAGCATTAAGGTTCGGTTGCGTAATTATGTACTACAAGTTGTGATGATCTGTATGCAACTTGAACCGATGCCCCAAGAGGAAGTGCCTCCAACGAACCAAAGCATGCACTACAACAACTAGTTCTAATTCATGTGTAGGATAGTTAAGCCCATGGTTCTTAAGTTTATGAGACTGATAAGAAATCACTCTCCCATTCTGTATTAGCACTGCACCTAACCCTTCCAAAGACGCATCTGTACAAACCATGAAATCACTGGATGGATCAAGAATTGCCAAAATAGGCGCACTGGTCAACTTCTCCTTAAGAATCTGAAAGGCTTTCTGACACTTCTCTGACCATACAAATTTCTTCTCTTTCCTCTATAGGGAAGTGATGGGATGAGCAATTCTAGATAACCCGTAAACAAACCTCCAGTAGTAACATGCTAAACACATAAAATTGTGAACCTCAAATACGTTCGTAGGTGCAGGACACTCAAGAATGGCTTGGATCTTTGAGGGATCCACTGCAATACCCTCTCTAGAGGTAACATGCCTAGGGTACTCGATCTTAGTCTTAAAGAATTTCACATTTAGCCACATTAGCATACAACTGATTCTCCCTTAGACATTGCAATACCTGCCTCAAATGCCCCTCATGCTCCTCCATGGTTTTGGAATAAACCAATATGTCATCAAGGAATAGATGATGAATCTATCTAGATATGTCCTGAATATGCCATTCATAAGGCTCATGAAAACATATGGTGCATTAGTCAACCCGAAAGGCACAATAGTGAACTCATAATGGCCATATAGATTGCAGAAAGTTGTCTGATGAATATCCGCCTCCATGATCCTCAACCGGTGGTACCCTGACTTCAGATCAATTTTTGAAAACACCTCTGCCCCCTTTATCTGGTCAAATAAGTCATCAATCCTCGACAATGGGTAACGATTCTTCACTATCAATTTGTTTAGATGCCGGTAATCAATGCATAAGCGAAGATATCCATCCTTCTTCCTCACAAATATAATAGGTCCTCCCCAAGGAGAGACACTAGGTCAGATAAACCCTTTTGCCAATAGGTTCTCCAGCTATATCCAAAGCTCTTAAGCTCCTGAGTTGTCTTCCGATATGGAGTGCGTGAGATAGGTTCAACTTCGGGCACTAAATCAATGTCCCTCTTAGGAGGCATACCCAGCATCTCACTCGGAAAGACATGCAAATTCTCTTATCAAGGGATGATCATCAAGTGATACCTCTCAACTTTCATACATCTCCAAGTCATTCACCGACACAACAAATAGTTGACATCCCTGACACATACAACGCTTCTGCTGCATAGCATAAATTAGGCATAGAGAAACGGGTCTCTATATGCCAACCACTTCCACCAAGTTTCCTGAACGGTCCAAACACTACGTTGTTTTATTTTGGCAATCTATGACTGCCCGATTGGCTGACAACCAATCCATGCCCAAAACAATATCATAGGAACCCAAAGGCATGATACACAGGACCACATAAGTATGAAGCTTACCAATCTGTAATTCACATCTATGAACCATGGTTTCTACTGCGACCTTAACCCCCAGAGGCTAACTCTACTTGCCATCTAACACCTTGCTCTACTACCACTAGACCACATCGCTTAACAAGAGAAGATGATATAAAAGAATCAGTTGCTCTGGAATCAAACAAAATAGAAATAGAATTACCGTGCAACACACTTGAAGTCTCCACTATAGTGCTTTGATGTTCTGTTTGGTGGTTTTCCACCGCTACATGTATCCTATGGCTCCTGCCAACATCCCTAACTGTAGGATATAAAGTAGTTGGTTTGTAACTGAATCCTTGAGTACCCTTCTGAGGGCAATACCTAGAAATGTGGCCCTGCTGCCCACAAAAGAAACATCCTGTCTCTCGGTCATTACCACCACCATCTCTAGCAGATGCACTCGACTGCTGATGACCACCTCTGCTAGTTGTCGTTTGAGTACTGTGAGAAGGATGGTCATTGCGGTCACGTTTATTCCTCTTCCAATTCCCGTTCTTTCCTGACTAGCACCCTCATTCTATTGATAGTATGAATTCTTTCACTTTGGCTATTGTTGCTACTGACCACTGAAATATCTTGCTCCCTGATTCTGTGTTGCTCTAGAACCCTGTCCACTAGTCTATGTATTACCCTTCTTCCCTCTTGAGTGAGACCCATGAGCCTTAGCAAGTTTCTCCTCAACCAAACAGGCTTTCTCAACTGCAACTTTCATGGTTTTTGGTTTGAAAACCTGCACATCTCCATTGATCCTGTCATTGAGACCCCTGATAAAATGTTGTACTAGCATAGTCTCATCATCTCCTATCACAACATATCTCTTGATCTTGTAAAAATGACGCTCATACTATTCTACTGACATGGACAACTGATGCAAGTCATAGAATTCATTTGCTTTGCACTGCCTCAAATGATCTAAAAGAAATCGTGTCTAAAAACGTTCAACAAACAACTCCCAAGAGATAGTATTGATGTTTGGGCGAAGCTTCTATTCTTCAAATTGACACCACGTGGATGCAAAAACCCTCATGTGCATGATTGCACATCTATAGAAAAACATCGGTCTAATTCAATCATCCAGTGTTTATCCTCTAAACCAGTTTCAGTACCATGGAATTTAGGAGGGTTGGTTCTCATCAAGTCTCTCATGAATGTCACCTCCCATTCTAACATATTATTAACTGGCCTTATTGGTGACCTTTCACGAGCCCCATTATCCTGGCGGGGACCTAGACGGTCAAGAAGTTGCTCTAGTAACACCTGCAAC
Source organism: Cryptomeria japonica (assembly GCF_030272615.1). Classification (NCBI taxonomy): domain Eukaryota; kingdom Viridiplantae; phylum Streptophyta; class Pinopsida; order Cupressales; family Cupressaceae; genus Cryptomeria; species Cryptomeria japonica. The sequence continues at coordinate 364,602,867 of NC_081408.1, read as the reverse complement.
TAATTCCCGCTGAACCAGCCTAATGACGTTTCTGATTACCAGAATCCCCGTGGGAACTCTATGTGGAAGTATTGTCAGCTTCTACCCCTCTGCCACGTCTCCTACCTTAGCCTCTACCACAACCTCTTCCACGTGCTCTCGGCATCCTTCTGGACAACACACCAACACGCAAGGGACAAGCTTAGGATAAGAATCAAAATTGCACGCAAAAGACTAACATCATCAACAAAGAGAACCCAAGTACACCCAAAGAATCCTAGTGCTTGAATATGGGCTCTAATACCAAGTGGAACGGCCCCACTATGAGGCCCAGAGGATAATACAATAATACAATAAAAATGCAAATAGTTTTTTTTTTAATATTTTAAAGACGAAATAATCTATACATTACAATGAACATCATGAACATACAAGAAAAGGATAACATAAACATCATATAAGTGTCCTCAAGGCCTCACAATGAAACAAATCAAATAACAATAATCATTTATACACGAAGGATTGAGATGCTTTTATAAATAATAATACATAGACTTGTTATGCCTTGCATACCTAACCCCATTAGTTTCCTTGTTTTGAAAATATGGGTCCCTCTTTTGCTTTCTGTAGCTTTGTTTTCTTAACTTTTGCCTGGACACCTCGGAACTTTTCTTAAGTTTTGCATATACATATTTAGATTGGGCAGGAGATACTGATGACAGGAAGAGCACTTCTGGTGGAGCTTTCTTTCTTAGAAAGAAACTGGTTTCATGGATTAGCAAAAAATAGTCATGCATTTCTTTATCTACTGTAGAAGTTGAATATGTTGCAGCAGCAACTAATTGTACTCAGGTCCCATGGATGAAGCAAATGTTGAAGGATATCGGGGGAAAATATAGTGAACCAATAGTTATCTACTGTGATAACTCTGCAGCTATTGACATATCTAAGAATCTGGTATTTCACTCTAAGACTAAGCACATATCAATAAAGTATAACTTTCTGAAGGACAAGGTAGAAGAAAAAGAAGTCAAATTGGTTTATGTGAACACTAAAGAGAATATTGCATATATATTCACTAAACCGATGTCTAAAGAATCATTTGAGTATTTGAGAGACAGGTTGGGGGTTTCTGCCCCTTAGGCAAAGACTTGATTGATGCAGTTTGGCATCAGTTCAACATGCATTATCATAGATACTATTCATTCCGGTACTGATGAAGTGGTGCTACTACTCAGGGGGAGTAGTTAGCTTTGAGATTCATAGAATTTTGGCATCTATGTCATATCTCTGGCATTGATGTCAAAGGGGGAAAGATACTGATGTGAAAATGAAAACTTAAGAGCTATACAAAGATATTACTCAAAGGGGGAGTTTGTTGGTTGTCTTCCATTGGGGGAGACTTGTTTGGCATTTCTTGGTACTTAGATGTTTTTCACATCTAGTGTTGCCATCAATTCCAAAGGGGGAGATTGTTGGCATTTTGGAGGAATTGATTATGTGTTTCATTGATATTTTGTCATTGATGACAACACTAGCTGTTATGGTTGGTTACCGACAGAAGATCTAGTGCTACCAGCAAAAGAGACTATCTGTTGGACACTTTCGACATGGTTTAAGGTTCTACTGACAAAACTTCTATTGAGAATTCTTGACAGGATGCATAAGTGGTGTTGGTGCAGCTTTTAGGATGCTGAAGATGTTCTCTGATCGTGATTCAACTAGTTGGAGACATCACTTTGGCATGGTGGACCTAGAATAGGTCTAGTGCCTATCTAGGTTATGGACCAGTATCATTTTAACGTGTCCTCTAGAAGTAACCAGGATGATTTATGCATTGGTTAATGTTGTTTTGGTCTATGGCCGACATGGCATATCGTTATAATATGGATATATGTAATAATCTTATTGTAATATCTTTTAGGTGGCCGACCTAATTGGTTTAGGCCTTAGGGTTGGTATAAAACAATGTAAGATCTCATTGTAGATCGAGTATCGTGGTCATGAATTATAATATCATATGCGAAGGAGTTTTGGTCAATCATTGAGGATCAAGTTGGGTTTATGTAAGTGGTCAAAGGCCACCGACGTTGAGCTTAATCAAAACTGTAATCAGGCATGGTAGATGCTATCTCTGACAATTCACTCTACTGGATTGTTGTCCAAATATCTTGAGGTGGTTTTAACCTCTCTGTAGTTAGTGAGACTCTTTTGTAATGAGTAGTGTGCCTTCCTACATGTGCAGGCCCCTCATTGTATCACATAGTATCATCTGACTGTGGGTAGGTTTCCCACCGTGGTTTTTCCCTTTACTGGGTTTTCCACGTACAAATCATGGTGTTATGTGGTATGGTTGCATTGTGTTGATTATTTGTTTTATTATTGAGTTGCATTGTTTATCGGTATCTGTTTCTTCTTTACCAGTATTTAATAGTTATGTGGTCCGGTTTAAGGTTGTATAGTGGATTAATTGTTATAATATGTTAATAATTGATTCTCCCCCCTCTCAGTTGTTTACTGGTTATCCTAACATATATATACATATATCCCCATTGTCTGAAAAGAGTTACAAAATTATCCTTAACTGAAAACTTATTTGACTATCAATATCTCTATAACCATACATACATACATATACATATATATACGTGTGTGTGTGTATGCATATATATATACATACTTATCGAATCCTAAAAACAAAATAGTAGAGAATATTACTGACAATGCCAAGGAATGGCGAGGCATACTGGATGTCGTGGGTGCCACGGTTGGGGGTGTAACCCCACAGTCATGGCTACACCCACGGCTGTGGGTGTAAACCCACAACTTCAACATAAAAATAGCGAGCGATAAAAATATGCTATGACAAAATAAAATTTGAAAACAATATATATGTACATATATATGTACATATATATATATATGTATATATGTATGTATATATGTATGTATATATATATATATGTATATACATATAGATATACATATATATATACATGTATATATATATATATACATGTATATATATGTGTGTGTGTGTGTGTGTGTGTGTGTGTGTGTGTGTGTACACACACACACACACACACACACACACACACACAAATATATATATATATATATATATATATATATATATATATATAAACACAGATACCATCAAAACACAAACAAATCTTCAATTACACAAGAAGTTGAAAATTAAGAGAACAAGATATATGGACAATTTGATCAATAATGAAACATATATATAAATCTGCATAACAAAGGAATCTACAGACACATGAGAAATCTAAATCTGAGTTGCATCAAATACACAGAGGTTCCATAGCTCAAAGATAATTTTCAAATCTTTCTAACCCCTGAAATTTAATAATCTGAAAGTATATTTTCCCCAAAAAATATTAACAAAATTCCCAATTTGAGTAATTTGAAAACTAACATTCCCAATTTGAATAATTTGAAAATCAAAGTAAACCTTATTACTAAAATCTAAATCCATGTCAAAAATCAAATTCTTCTTATATCAACCCCCATTCCAAATTTATTGAAAGCCAAAAACACAGTAAATTTTATTTCAATTCACAATAAACTTTTCCCAAAAAAACATAAAACCCCGAATATTTTTTTTATATTCTAAAAACTAATTTTTTTAATTTTATAACCAAAATTTCCAAACAATTATGTGGGTAGAATTCATACCTTAAAATCGCTTTCCTGGAAGAAATCTGAAGGAGTAACCAAGCCAGAAAACCACAACAGATCTTCAATGGAAAACAGTGAGCTTGACAGATCCAAACCGAGAGTCGCTTATATCTAAATCAAACCTCAATTTCTTTCTAGAAGATTTGTAGGACGAATCCAAAAACCCCAAATAATTTCTTCTACATGCACCAAATTAATTTACCAAAAGCTTTTCCCAAAAAAGAAAATTCACCCCAAAGCTCTTTGCAATCCCCAAAAATAAATCCTCTCCCCCAAGAAGCCCTTGTCGTGCCTGTGAGAATCCCCCTAAAATAATCTCATTAAATTTTTTTTGTAACTCATGACATGCACGAGAGAAATTAATTGCCCCAATATCATTTCTATTAATTTCTATTTTTTATAAGAGGAAGTGGGGGAAAAGATAATTTATTTATTTATTTCTCAGTATTATTATTATTCTTTAATAAAGCAAGAATTTTAAAATAAGATTCCCATGACTACTAAATTATTAGAACCCACATATATATATTTATTTATTTACTTAAAATCTTAATATCTTAAAATAATAACCAATTTAATTTAAACACACATAACAACATTAAACCAAGTTATAAAATGCTATATAAATTAGAATTAATTCTTTGATGTTTAATTAGTTTAATCTACACTAATTATATTTTCATTTCATTAACTTTAATGAATAAACATGAGTATTAAATAATATTATTTTTATTTCATTAACTTTAGTGAATAAACATGAGTATTAAAATGTCATTTAATTTACAAGGTCAAATTTACACCAACTAACACAGAGAGAGCAACCATGGTTGACAACACCACACAAGGCTGACCACAACCTCAAGGTTACCCGACAAAGGGTAAAGTCTAGGGTCTGACTGATATCTCCGGATCCACTTTACCATTGGGTTGATGAGCATGCTCAGACCTGCAGGTTCAGGTGGAGTTGATGCTCGGTACCTATAGCTACATAAGAAAACATCAAACATGTGCATATAACATATAACATCACTGTTGGCATGTTGGCATAACTGATGGAGATGATGGTGTACTGGTAAAGGATTGTTGGTGATGATATATTGATGGTCTGTTGGTGATGATATAAATATGATATGATGATCAGTTAATTGTGTTGTCATTGATGGAAACCATATTTTTCCATGTTTGTTTATGCTTAGTATGTCATCTAAGTCTACTGGTTAAGTCTAATCGGTAATGGATTGAATTGGATTGAGCTAGAAAGCAAAACTACCAAGTGACAGTGAACCATTAAGCAAGAACAATGAAGGAGATGGTTGCGGTAGTGATCCATGTTGAGTCAGGTGTTGCGGTTTGGAATGTGTGCTTATGACATCATAATGAATCTATGACATGAACCACATTATGTTTGTAATTTACTGTTGTATAATTAGCTAGGGTTTGAGAACTGATAACAAGATCTTTGACCAGTGATGTTTTATGGTTTGGCAGTGATTCTTTTCATGTTCATAAGTTGATGACATGTTAGAATCCGTGTGAAAAGATAAGATTCTTTTTTGGTACATACAAGGATCAAATTTCTTGGGAAGCAGTGAAGTGCTTAGCAGAATGTGTTAAGGGTTTGATAGCTTATCAGATCGATGTGCGGTGATGAGTTATGATCATTCAACGGCTATAATTTTCTTGTAATTTGTTGTAATGATCTGTATGATGATTTGTAATGATCTAATATGATCTATGATATTGATTCATTGTAGGTTAGGGTTTTGTAACTGAACTAATTGTAAAATGTATTTAGGTTGAGTTTGAGAAGGTTGAGTGTGTCGGTGATCAGAGAAGTGTGTCTGTGCCGAACCAAATTGAGATGTCTGCATGAGAGAAGCACATTGGAGCTGACAAGGATCTGTAATAGAAAACTATTAAGTGCTGAGTCAAGATCATTTATCTGTTGTTTCCTAATAGATGCAACAACATTAAAATCCCTTAACTGGGTTGGTCCTAACAGGCATGACCTTGTAAATCCCTTCACCGGGTGGCTCATTAATTTGGGTTTAAATCATCCAGCAAGGTTACTCCTAATAGGGTAAAGCTCCTAACGAAGCTAAGTTGTAAAATCCTTTGACCACATGACTCCTAACATAGTCTCCTCTTAACCGAGAATTGTAAATTTCCGAACCGGGCTAGGATCCTAACAGGGGGCATTCTGAAAGAGTGCATATTTTGTGGGTACCGATTCCCACCTTGGTTTTTCCCATTTGGGTTTCCATGTGAAAAATCCTTGTGTCCATTTTGTGGATGGATTATGCATTTGATGTCTTTACTATATTTTCTTATTGATGAACACTTAAGTTTCTACCGGTAATGTTTTGCTAAATTTGCGTTAATTGATTGTTTGATCAACTACCAATACTGGTCATGAACTTATTTGTGAAGTATTGTTCATATTAGTGAAAATTGTTGGCATTACGTGAACCAACATGAAGACATAATGATATTGTATGTTGTCATTGATGTCAATATGAGACATGGTGTGAACCGACACATGTGATAGGTGAAGAGAGAGGAACCGACATATGTATGAACCAGTTTATATGCCAAAGTGAAGTGGCATATTTGTTCAAGGTGAACCGGCATGTAGTTATGGGAACTGACATGTAGTTATGGGAATCGACACATGGAAGCATTGTATGAATATTGGTTGGTAGGTAGCTTCCACTTCAGGGTTTCCAGTTGGAGTACCTCAAGTCTGTGTGACTCAATCGGTGCTCTTTGTGTGATGAGTTAGCAGCATGATGGAGGACAGATTGTGTTGCCACATAAGCTCTGTGTGCGTGAAGGATCTTGCATGAAGAAGACTATTCCTATCTACCTCGGGAATGAGCGAAGTTTATCAAACGGTGATAACATGTAAAGGGTTATCAACCGCCATGAAATCAATGGATAATGGACGATGGAGGATGTCTTGAGATCGATTCAAGATTGTTGCATTTAATGCAGTATGATTCAACGATCACGATTGAACTGTTTGAATTGCTTAACCTAACAGGTTTAGGGTTTAGGGTTTTTGCTACCGACCTGTATGTTTCCTATAAGTTCGATGTTGTGTTTCTTTCTGAAGTTGTTGGCAAAAGTTGTGAGTGTGTATCCAAGAGAAGTGATACGTGATTCTTGTCAGACCAAAGGAGAGAAGAGATATCTGCAAAGTGAATGTATAGAAGGTGAAGAGGAGCCTAAACGGATCTGCATTAGCATTTAGTGCTATTAACAGATCATTGTAATTCCTGTTGATCTCTAACCACTTCAACAGTTGTAAAATCCCCTAACAGGGTAGCCTTAACTGGCTTGATTCAAAATCCCTTAAATCAGGTGGTCTTAACCAACTTGATTAAAATCCCTTAACCGGGTAACTCGAGGCTAATGAGTTCTGAGAAGCTAGAGAGCTTAGGAGATCCTTTCAGCTATTGAGTTCTTGAAATCCTCTAACAAGGTGACCCTACCGGGTTTAACCCTTAACCGAGTGATCCCTAACAGGATCGGTTCCTACCATAACCTATTGTAATGTCCTCAACTGGACAAGGCTCCTAATAGAGTGGACTTCTAAAGAGTTCACAAAGCAGCTTGTGGGTATTCATCCCCACCGTGGTTTTTCCCAGTTGGGTTTCCACGTGAAAAATATGCGTGTCATGTGAAATGCTTTTGTCTTGTGATGCTTTGTTTTACCTGTTAAGCATATGAAGGTTCTATGTTTTATGCTTGTCTATAAAACATATTGAACTCACTGTTGTGAAGATCTGATGGTTAAGTTTACCTATTTAAGCATGAGAATATAATGATACAGTAGTATTGAGCTAAGAGGGTAGCTTATTGAATGACTGGTTCATGACTGAGTGAGTTGTACTGGATGTTACCGGTTGCACTCTGTTTTACCGGTATCCCTGCTTGTCAGTCATTAGGGGTATTTGTTGTCAAACCGGTTTTGGACTATATTTGTGTTTGTACTGATTCACCCCCCCCCTCTCAGTACCGGTTTGGTACTTGTGGTTCATCATTGAGTTATTAATTGGTATCAGAGCACTCAAGGTCCTCTATGTTGTAAGCTTAACCGCTTGAGGAAAAGATCCCAGTCAAATGATGAAGAGGGAAGGTCCAAAGTTTAACAGGGAAAATTTTGGTATATGGAAAGACAGGATGAAGATATTCATCAAAAGCATGGTTGTTCAACACTGGAGTTATGTTGAAAATGTATATGTTGTTCCTACCGGTACTCTCACCGTTGACCAAAAGAGAGAGATACAAGAAAATGGGCAAGTCATGGAAGCCCTCATCAGTAGTCTATCTGACATTGAGTTTATTGATGTTCAGGACAAGGAAAATCCCAAAGAGGTATGGGATGCTCTTGAAAATATCTATGGTGGTGATGCGCATGTAAAACAGGCTAAGGAAGAGAGCTTGAGAGGGAAGTTTGAAGACATGCGGATGGTTGAAGGAGAGACCATTTAGCAGTATGGAATAAGAATCAAAACAGTTGTTGGAGAAATAAAGAGTGTAGGTGGCAAAATAGAAGATTCCACTGTGGTAAGCAAAGTCCCGAGATCCCTGTTTCCGGTTTATGCAATAAGGGTTGCTGCTATTCAGGAGCTAAGATCAATAGACAAGTCTAAGGCATCCTTGGACTCCATCATAGCCAAGTTGACAGCCTATGAGCTAAATAGTTTTGATGGCAGTGTTCAAAAGATATAATCAGCGTTAAGAGCCTCTGTTATACCTTCCAGAAAAGGAAAAGAGGCTAGCACTAGTGGGGAACCTAATCAGAGCAGAGAAATGAATGATGAAGAGTTTCTGATGGAATTTGAAGCACTTCTTGCCAGGAAATTCTCAAAAGGAATTGGTAAATACAAAGGTAAGCTACCTTTGAAATGTTTCTCTTGTAACCGGATAGGACATATTGCTATGAATTGTCCTAATAGCGACAACAAGGATAAACCGGAAAGGTTCAAGAAATTCAAAGGAGGAAATCAGAGAAACTATTTTGTGGCAGTTGATGAAGGTGTCACAGATGAGGAATCAGAAGATGAAGAGAATGAAGACATTGTGTTTGTTGTTGTAAAGGAAGATGTGGCAGACAAGAAGGCTCTTGTCTCCCGGTTTGATGATTCCAATGAGTGGATCATTGACAGTGGCTGTTCTCACCATATGACTGGTGACCGGAGCAAGTTTCTATCCTTAGAGGAGTATGATAGTGGTGTGGTTCGCTTTGGCAATGATGCACCATGCATGGTCAAAGGCAGAGGGTCCATCTCTTTGAATGGAAAGAGTAGTGCTGACAATGTGTACTGGGTTGATGGTCTCAAACACAACCTTCTAAGTGTTGCCTAGCTAAATGATAGTGGCCTCACTTTGTAATTCAAGAATGGAGTTTGCAGAATCAAAGGAAAAGATGGCAAATTGGTAGCCACCGGCATGCAGACTAAAGGTAACCTATTTCATCTAAATGCAAATATAAGTACATGTCTTATGGCTAAGCTTGATGATAGCTGGCTATGGCATAGGAGATTTTGCCATGTGAACTTTGAAAACATTGTGAAGGCTAGTAAGATCAAGGTAGTTAGAGGGTTGCCGGTGCTGAGCAAACCAGATAATACCTTGTGTAGAGAATGTTAATTGGGGAAAATGTCTTCCTCAACCTTTAAAGGTAAATCTTTCACTACTGACAACTTGCTTGATCTTGTGCATACTGATTTATGTGGTCCTATGAAAAATAGAAGTGTGCAGGGTGATAGGTACTTCATGATTCTCACTGATGACTGCTCAAGACTGATGTGGGTCACATTCTTGAAAGACAAGTTTGAAGCTTTTGGGAAATTCAAAGCTTTCAGAGCATTAGTGGAGAAGGAAACCGACAAAAGGATCAAATGTCTCAGAACTGATCAAGGAGGGGATTTCACTTCCAGTGAATTCAACAAGTATTGTGAAGAATTTGGCATCAAGAGACAACTGTCTGCCCCCCGGACTCCACAACAGAATGGCCTAGTAGAGAGGAATAACCAGACTGTGGTTGAAGCAGCTAGAACCATGTTGATCCAAGGAAAGGTAGCTCACACCTTTTGGAGAGAAGTGGTGAGCACTGCAGTCTACACTATGAACCGGGTACTCATTAAAAGGGGTAAGGACAAAATTCCTTATGAGTATTGGACTAGTAAGACACCTGTGGTTAACTACTTTAAGGTATTTGGTAGCAAATGGTACATCAAAAGAAGTGAACATCAGGGCAAATTTGAAGCTAAATGTGATGAAGGAATATTTCTAGGATATTCCACCAAGAGTAAAGCTTTCAAGTGCTACAATAATAGGACTCAGAGAATTATGGAAAGCATCAATGTAAGAGTTGATGAATCCTCTGAGAAGACTGAGGAAACCGGCAGTGAGCAAGCTGTAAATGAACCGGTTGCAACCTTCTGGGAACCGGTTGTTAGCCAACCAAGTACCAGTAACAATGTCCCTAAACCGGTGAATGCTAATATTGATGAAGATGAGGATGAAGAAGAAAAGCAAGAAGAACCAATTCAGACCATTCCTCAGTATGTCAAGTTGAATCATGATCCCAAGTAGATCATAGGTGATAAGGATGCAGGAATCCTTACTAGAAGAAAGATAAGAGAAAACTCATGTATGATCTCTGAATTTTAGCCTAAGTCATTCAAAGAGGCTCATAAAGATGAAGACTGGATCAAGGCAATGGAAGAGGAACTTGATCAGATAGAGAAAAATGGTACATGGTCCTTGGTACCCAGACCTGAGCATAAAAATGTCATTGGCACCAAATGGGTGTTCAGAAATAAGTTGAATGAGGATGGCACAGTGATTAGGAATAAAGCCAGATTGGTATGCAAAGGATATGCTCAAGAAGAAGGAGAAGAGTATGGAGAAACCTTTGCTCCTGTGGCCAGATTGGAAGGAGTTCGTATGCTTGTTGCATATGCAGCTTTTAAGAGGTTCAAGGTATATCAAATGGATGTAAAATCTACATTCCTAAATGGTGTACTTGAAGAGGAGGTGTATATTGAGCAACCAGATGGGTTTGCCCTATCTGAAGACAGTGACATGGTATGTAGGCTACATAAAGAATTATATGGTCTAAAGCAAGCACCTAGGGCATGGTATGAGCGTCTACATTCCCATCTTGTGAAGATTGGATTTGAGAGAACAAGTGAAGATAGAAATATCTACTTGAAGTTTGAAGGAGATCAGACCTTGATCTATGAAGTTTTTGTTGATGACATCATCTTTGGTGGAGATGACAAGATGAGTCATGAGTTTGCTGATGAGATGAAGAAAGAGTTTGAGATGTCACTCATAGGGGAGATTAAGTTCTTCATTGGACTGCAGATCCAACAGATGAAAGATGGAATCTTCATCACTCAGTCCAAATATGTCAAAGAGGTGTTGAAAATTTTTGGCATGGAAGATAGCAAACCGGTTGGTACACTGATGGTGATCGGTTGCAAATTGACAAAAGAGGATGATTTCGCACTAGTTGATGAGAAGGAATACTGATCAATGATTGGTAAGTTGCATTATGTAGTGCATAGCAGACCGGATATTGCACATGCAGTTGGCATTACTGCAAGATTCCAAAAGAGTCCAAGAGAATCTCACTTGATTTTAGTCAAGCAGATTCTTAGGTATCTGAAGGGAACAGTTGACTATGGATTGTGGTACCCATACAACAATAATTTCAATCTAAAAGTGTTCACAGATGCTGATTGGGCAGGCAATGTGGATGAACAGAAAAGCACAATTGGCGGTGCATTCTTTCTCGGTGGTAGACTGGTCTCATGGATGAGTAAAAAGCAGAGTTGTATCTCTCAGTCTACAACGAAAGCAGAGTATGTTGCATCTTTCATGAACTGCACTCAGACAATCTGGATGAAGCATGTACTGCAAGGCTTCAAGATCCTTGTATCTGAACCGATAAGTATATTTTGTGATAACACAAGTGCTATCAATATATCAAAGAATCTGGTTTTACATTCTAGAACCAAGCATTTTGAGCTTAAGTATCATTTCTTGAGGGAAAAGGTTTAGAATAAAGAGATTGCACTAGAGCATGTGTCCAGTAAGGAGCAGTTAGCAGACATATTCACCAAGCCTCTCCCAAAGACAACATTTGTGCATTTGAGAGGTGAATTATGGGTATTTCCCCTTCAGGAGGTGAACTAAAAGTGATTGTTCCACATCAGTTAGGTACTGGAAAGACAAATTTTTGGTTGATTGGTGTGCTGAAGGATGCTACTCCTCAGGGGGAGTAGCATGATGAAACAGTGATGACTGTACCTCCGCTTTGACATTGTTGTCAAAGGGGGAGAAGGAGTGAAGTGAAAAGATATCTTTTGTATATTGCCATCAATGCCAAAGGGGGAGATTGTTGGCATTACATGAACCGACATTTAGACATAATGATATTGTATGTTGTCATTGATGTCAATATGAGACATGGTGTGAACCGACACATGTGATAGGTGAAGAGAGAGGAACCAAAATATGTATGAACCGGTTTATATGCCAAAGTGAAGCAACATATTTGTTCAAGGTGAACCGACATGTAGTTATGGGAACCGGCACATGGAAGCATTGTATGACTACCAGTTGGTAGGTAGCTTCCACTTCAGGGTTTCCGGTTGGAGTACCTCAAGTCTGTGTGACTCAATTGGTGCTCTTTGTGTGATGAGTTAGCAGTATGATGGAGGATAGATAGTGTTGCCACGTAAGCTTTGTGCACGTGAAGGATCTTGCATGAAGAAGACTATTCCTATCTACCTCGGGAATGAGCGAAGTCTATCAAACGGTGATAACACGTAAAGGGTTATCAGCCGCCATGAAATCGGTGGATAATGGACGATGGAGAATGTCTTGAGATTGATTCAAGATTGTTGCATTTAATGCAGTATGATTCAACAGTCAGGATCAAACCATTTGAATTGCTTAACCTAATAGGTTTAGGGTTTAGGGTTTTTGCTACCGACCTGTATGTTTCCTATAAGGTCAATGTTGTGTTTCTTTTTGAAGTTGTTGGAAAAAGTTGTGAGTGTGTATCCAAGAGAAGTGATACATGATTCTTGCCAGACCAAAGGAGAGGAAAGATATCTGCAAAGTGAATGTGCAGAAGGTGAAGAGGAGCCTAAATGGATTTGCATTAGCATTTAGTGCTGTTAACAAATCATTGCAATTCCTATTGATCTCTAACCTCTTCAATAGTTGTAAAATCCCCTAACAGGGTAGCCTTAACTGGCTTGATTCAAAATCCCTTAAATCGGGTGGTCTTAACCGGCTTGATTAAAATCCCTTAACCAGGTAACTCGAGGCTAATGAGTTTTGAGAAGCTAGAGAGCTTAGGAGATCCTTTCAGCTCTTGAGTTCTTGAAATCCTCTAACAAGGTGACCCTACCGGGTTTAACCCTTAACCGGGTATCCCTTAACCAGGTGATCCCTAATAGGATTGGTTCCTACCAGAACCTATTGTAATGTCCTTAACTGGACAAGGCTCCTAACAAAGTGGACTTCTAAAGAGTTCAAAAAGCAGCTTGTGGGTATTCATCCCCACCGTGGTTTTTCCCAGTTGGGTTTCCACGTGAAAAATATGTGTGTCATGTGAAATGCTTTTGTCTTGTGATGCTTTGTTTTACCTGTTAAGCATATGAAGGTTCTATGCTTTATGCCTGTCTATAAAACATATTGAACTCACTGTTGTGAAGATCTGATGGTTAAGTTTACCTGTTTAAGCATGAGAATATAATGATACAGTAGTATTGAGCTAAGAGGGTATCTTATTGAATGACCGGTTCATGACTGAGTGAGCTATACTAGATGTTACCGGTTGCACTCTGTTTTACCGGTATCCCTACTTGTCAGTCATTTGGGGTATTTGTTGTCAAACCAGTTTTGGACTGTATTTGTGTTTGTATTGATTCACCCCCCCCCCTCTCAGTACCGGTTTGGTACTCGTGGTTCATCATTGAGTTATCAATTGGTATCAGAGCACTCCAGGTCCTCTGTGTTGTAAGCTTAACCGCTTGAGAAAAAGATCCCAGTCAAATGATGAAGAGGGAAGGTCCAAAGTTTAATAGGGAAAATTTTGGTATATGGAAAGACAGGATGAAAATATTCATCAAGAGAATGGGTGTTCAACACTGGAGTTATGTTGAAAATGTATATGTTGTTCCTACCGGTACTCTCACCGATGACCAAAAGAGAGAGATACAAGAAAATGGGCAAGTCATGGAAGCCCTCATCAGTAGTCTATCTGACATTGAGTTTATTGATGTTCAGGACAAGGCAAATCCCAAAGAGGTATGGGATGCTCTTGAAAATATCTATGGTGGTGATGAGCATGTAAAACAGGCTAAGGAAGAGAGCCTGAGAGGGAAGTTTGAAGACATGCAGATGGTTGAAGGAGAGACCATTCAGCAGTATGGAATAAGAATCAAAATAGTTGTTGGAGAAATAAAGAGTGCAGGTGGCAAAATAGAAGATTCCACTGTGGTAAGCAAAGTCTTGAGATCCCTGTTGCCGGTCTATGCAATAAGGGTTGTTGCTATTCAGGAGCTGAGATCAATAGACAAGTCTAAGGCATCCTTGGACTCCATCATAGCCAAGTTGACAGCCTATGAGCTGAATAGTTTTGATGGCAGTGTTCAAAAGATAGAATCAGCTTTTAGAGCCTCTGCTATACCTTCTAGAAAAGGAAAAGAGGCTAGCACTAGTGGGGAACCTAATCAGAGCAGAGAAATGAATGATGAAGAGTTTCTGATGGAGATAAGGACATCATGTGCAAAGAATTTGAGATGACCATGCTAGGTGAGTTGACCTATTTTCTTGGTTTGTAGATCTCATAGCAGGAGAAAGGATTTTTCATCTCACAAACCGAGTATGTTAAAGACATGTTGAAAAAGTTACAAATGGAGGACATCAAACCAATAATTACACCCATGGTTACAGATTGTAAATTGAGAAAACTAGATGAGTCAATGGAAGTAGAGAAAACATTGTATAGGTCTATAATTGGTAGTCCGTTATATCTAAAAACATCTAGACCAGATATAGTACAAGCAATTTGCATGGTTACAAGATTCCAAGCTGCTCCTAAACAGTCTCACTTAAATGCAGTTAGGAGAATCTTTAGGTACTTACAAGGAACAATCAATTATGGCCTGTGGTATCTAAAGAAAGGAGACTTCACTTTGTAGGCTTAGACTGATGTAGACTGGGCATGATGTATTGATGACCGAAAGAGTAAAAGTGGAGGTACTTTCTACTTAGGATACTGGTTAGTATCATGGTATAATGAGAAGTAATATTCAATGCCATTATCTACTGCCGAGGCCAAGTATATAGCTGCTGCTACATGTTGTTCACAAGTATTATGGATGAAGCAGACACTAAAGGACATACAAGTGGAGATACTGAAACCTATTCCAATCCGGTGTGATAACTCCAGTGCAATCAACATCTCTGAGAATCTAGTAATGCACTCAAGAAAAAAACACATTGCAATCAAGCATCACTTCCTGAGGGAGAAGGTAGAAGACAAGAAGGTCATAGTAGAGTATGTTCCAACTAGTGAGCATATTGCTGGCATATCTACCAAGCCACTTCCTTCAGGCACATCTGAGTACTTGAGACAAAATTTGGGAGTTTTCCCACTATCATGGAACACTTAAATGTGTGGGGAGATGCATGGACACAGGGGGAGAATGTTTCCTACACAGGGGGAGAATGTGTCATACTAAGGTTCCCTTTGCCATTGTTGTCAAAGGGGGAGAGAAACCGGCACAAAAAGTGTTAACATCAATGCCAAAGGGGGAGGTTGTTGGTATTGAGTTGTCATTGATGTCAACTGGTATTGTAGGCTTTCGGTAGAGTGTGTCAAATGGTATGAAGAAGATTTTAACTGGTATAAAGAAGAGATGCATGTTCTAAGTTGATAGATGGTATCAATAGTATGAGGTGAGATGTAGAAGTGTGTTGACATACTTGAGTGATAACCGATAAGGCATAAACCAGTAGGCCGGTTGTTTGTTTATGATGAAGAGGCACAATGTTATATGAATCACAAAAACACCTGGTAAGCAGAACATAAATAATGGCATGAAGACATACCAGAAGGAAAGATGAATTGTTGGGAGGATATGTTGCCGGTAAGAGTGATTGTTTAGTATGTTGGTCATACCGGTAAGGGTGTACACCAGTAGAAGGACTTGTCGGATGTTCAAGATTGAACCGACCCTATGTCGGTGAGCTGAATGTATGCTGATGTGTGCCTCATGGAGCTGAGATGGAAAAGATATAGAGGTCAACAAAATTTTCATTGACATGGTTGTATGTGTAGTAGGTGTTCATTAAAAGATAAAATTGCAAATCACGGGTTGATGACAGACTGTTGTGGCTTGAGGAAGAATGAACGACAGAGGATGATCAAATAGTTGAGGAATTATGATTGAAGCAGGAAATCCAATTGCAGATTGACCTCGAGAAAGAAACAGTTGGATCATAAATGGGTCAACAGATTTCAAGGCCGTAAAACAGGGTTAGGTGTGCTATTTTTGGCAAACATGCTTTGGACGGATGAAAAATGCGTGATGATTTATCTCCCCAAAGAAGGTGATCGATCAAATGCAGATCAAATAAGATTGGATACAGATTTGATTGAAGGAGGGAAACCCTAAACATCCTAAGTTTCAATTAGTTTTTGGTGGGAAGCCTCAAGTTTAAAAGATGTCAACCTGAGACTGATAAGTGTTGATGCTGGGAATGAAAGTGTGTGTGCAAAGTCTGTTTGAGTGGTAAATAGGAAAAATCTGAAGTGCTTGTGTACCGGTAAGAAGGAACAAGTAAAACAGTGAAAAGGACAAACCAAGAGAGGAAGTGTAGAACACAGAGGGGTCAAAACCGACAGAGGTTAAAGATGGAAAAGTGCGGTCAAGTGTGAAGTGAATCCAACAGTCAAAGGGATATGAGTTTTTAGCAGAGTAAGAATTTGCATAAAGGCATTGTTGCAGGGTGTGTGGAGTTTTCACAGACCGCTAAGATTGAAACCGATAGTGCAGAGTATTGAAGGGTTGCAAAAATTTATTTGCAATAGGGAATTTATTTATGTATTTGAATCTTCATATTGTCTTCACAAAGTAGGTGCTTATTGCAGGGGTTGTAGCTCCTTTAGGTTGCAGCCTATAAATTGATCAGGGGTTCGTGCTCCTTTGAGTCGGTGCTCATAAATCAAGGGTTGGTGCCCTAAAATTATAATAAGATCATTTTCATTGTGAGGCTGGATTGGAGCAAAAGATCTCCAGTAGCTATTATCACCAAGGTTTTTCCCACATTGGGTTTTCCTCGTATATCTGGTGTTATGTGATGCATTCTTGTGTATGTGGTATATTGACTTTATAGAAAGTCCTTTCACACACTTAGTTTGCATTGTTTTGTTTATCGATCAACACTCTGTTTGTTTTATATTGTACCAGTATATCCCTGATTAGGAAAGAAGTGTTTAAATCACCGAATCACCCCCCACTCAGTGATCCATTGTGTCCAACAATCTACGATCAGTAACCAGTGAAAGTATTGAAACCCTCATTGTGGAAACGTTGAAAGGTATTTATCTGATAAATCATGTTATCTATTTGTAGGTTTGAATCTCTGAATATGGATGCACCACATCTGGTAGATGTTACAGTCAGGCTTCATCCAGAGTTTAAGAGGCACCCTTTTAAATCCATTGAAATCGATCCCACTGGAGCCCTATGTGGAGTCCCATATGGAGTTTTGCATGTAGAGGATATTATATCATATATTCACTATAAGTTGGAGGATTTTAGAATTTTTGCTATATTTGATCAATATAGGGTAATGTGTGACAAGGATGGAGTATTGAAAGAACAATATAGGAGGGCTACCGATAAAGGTTTTCACCGTGCACTGAATTCTATTGATTATTTTGATGATGATCTTGTGATATATGTTTTGAGTCGTGTGCATGACCAGTTTATGTGGCTTGATTGATCATATAAGATCACCAAGGAAGTGATTCATGCATTAAATCGATTGTGTTCCACCGGCAAAGTTCCAGTACTGATATCAATTCCTAAGAATGATGTTGCCAACCTAACCAAGTCACGATGGGATTTAAGATCTATGACTATAAATGAGATTGATGATCCCGCAATAGAATTTTCTTCAATGGTCATAGGATACTGGGTATATCATTCTAGCAGGATGAACAACATCCATGTTGCAGCCATCCATACTGCTTACCGAATGATCAAAGAAAATGTTGATTATGATTTGTCTGAGGCATTGAGAAATCAGTTGGTGCTCAATCTTGAATCCATCAAGAAAGACAAAAGACTGAAGTTTAAATTTGGACAACTGATTGTTGGATTGTTCTTCTATTTTCAGAATTTCTTTCCTGGTATCAATGATGTTTAGTGGTCTAAGGACACATGCATTGTTACAGATGAAGAACAACATCATGATGTTAGGTAATGATTTTGGTAAGATTGCTTGGGGTTATTTCAAAGATTTTTCAGAAAAAGATGCATGCAAGAGAGAGGATACCAACATAGGTTGTCAGAAGATATGAATATACCATCTAGTTTTTGGTTGACACAAACACATGTCAGATGGAGGCAGTTGATCCCAGGATAATTTGGGTGATGCCAATGGGCTATGAAGTTGAAGAAGATCTTTTGGTTTCTTATGTTGAACACTTGCTAGCACAACTGGTAGATACTACTACTGAGAGGTTTGGAACCTATAAGGAGAAATCTATTGAGGTGCATTCTAAGCTTGCCAGACCGATAATTGCTAAGAAAGTGAGAAAGGAAGTTGTGCAGTTTGTTGAGCAACAAGGTTTTACCAAGGAGGCAATAGTAAAGGCTAGAGAAAAATATGCAACTAAACAAGTTGAATCATCTAGTGCTCCAACCAGTACCAACACCATATGAAGACAAGAAGTGCAAAGGTTAAGTTAGAGAAACCTACTGAAGCAAAGAAGGAGAAGCCTTCCAAGATACAATTCAAGAGAAAAGGTAGATTCATTGAGCGCCCTGCACCTAAAGCATCGATAACTATAGGGAAGAGGAAAAATGAGAAAGCAAAGAAATCGAAAACTGATGATGAAGAATAAACTGAATTAGAAGGTGAGAAGAAAGCTCCAAGAGCTAGTGACAAAAAGTCAAAATTTGTAGGAGCATCTACTGCCAAATCCATCAAGAAACTGGTAACTAAACCTACATCTTTTTAAAAGATGTTAATGTACATTAAGGAATATGGTGTTCTTAAGGGTTTGGATAAATTGTATGATAAGTTTAGTGAGGATGAACAAAGGTAGATAGAGGATGAAGTTATTTTTATGATGAATAAATATAGTAAAGCCCTAATTGAATTGCAAGGGAAAATTTCAAATTCTTTGTATGATAACCTTGAATCTCAAGAGTTTTTTAGTGGTGAATCTTCACAAATTGGCGAATTCCGCATATTTTTGCATATATTTTTTTTGAGGAAATGGCGAATAGTCTGGGGCAACATCGTGGTGAAATTGCCCAAAATTTTGGGGTTAATGGTGCACTGTATTCTCGCTTCTCCATTGACCACACACCGTTCGACGTGCATGCCCATAATATTTTCCTGGAATCACTCGGACGTGGGTATTGGATCACCTCTGTTATTCACCAACAATAGTAAAATGACCATGTACCCAGGACCTAATTCACCAACGGTAAATTAAATGTTCATTGCATGCATCGACCAAATTAGCCAATATTAATTAAAACATTATAAGCATTCGAGGACCCATTTCGCCCTTCTTAAATTAAATTTTTATTGCACACGTTGACCAAATTTGCCAATATCAATTAAAACATTATAAGCATTCAAGGACCCATTTCACCCCAATTAAATTAAATGTTCATTGCACGCCCGCGCAATTCGCTAAAAATGCAATCATGGATTGATATAAATACACTCTTTCTTACAATTTGTTCATGTCTGATTAGTAAATTTGGGAGCTCTCAATTCGCATTCCGAAATTTGAGTTGGAACGTCGAAGTTTATTGTAGGGTGGAGGGCCATAGTTACAATCCTGTAACACAGGCCCATGCATTCTTGATTCCTGATTCAGAGAATTGAGAAGGCATAAAGGTGAGTAATCATTTCTTCATACTTGATAGTATTAGTTTTAATTTTCAATTCGTAGTAAGAGGTCAAGACTCAAGATGTCACAGTCAGACATGGGTGAGACTCCTCAAGGTGGTGAAGGGATTGATATGTTAGATAAGGGTGAGACTGAGACTCGTCAGGGTGGTGAAGGGATTGGGATGTCAGACAAGGGTAATACTCCCCAAGGCAGTGAAACTGAAGGGATTGGGAGGCCATCAAAATGCCCAAAACTTAAACTTAAAGATACTACCATAAAGTCTTTCTTTGGAATTGGCAAAGTTTCTAGTCCATCAACTTCTACAGTTGCAGAAGCCATTCACAATAGCTCACCACCACCACAAGGTGGGATTGTTATTGAATTAAATGCATCAAATGAGGATGACAATACCGATACGGTAGAAGATGTTCTAAGGGATACACACAATGAGATTATTCACATGGATGCAAATGCTAGTACTAAAGATGATGTTGGCAGGAAGAAAAGAAAAAGGAAAGTAAAACTGGGGTGAGAGTGGGAGATGAAAAGGAGTTTTAAGATTGATTGGGTAGCAAAGTACCCATTCATTGAACCGGTCCCAAACAATAATGAACAACCAACAAAATGCAGGTGTAAGATTTGTAGCTGGAAAACTAAAAGAGAGAAGAAGATGCAGCTAAAGCTTGACACCATAGAAAAGTATATTGGTAAGGTTTATGAAAAACAGATCATAGACGGAAAGGAAACACCAGTAGTAAGATGGAAATCAAAGGAAGAATGTCTTCATGTTAAGTATGCTGCAGAATATGAAGAACATAACCACAAAATGACACTGATTGGTAATAGTGGATTTGGAAATACAATCAAGGCTGGGCTTGATACTGCAGTGAAAGATGCAAACCTGGCAAAGACTGTTTAGATGAGTGTTATTTTTCATATTTTGTCGAGAGGGGGTCCTATGAAAGATTTCCCAGAATTTAGTAATTTATTATCTTTTTTGAATGTTCCTCACTATCCTCTGTCACATTGGTCAATAAATGTTGGATGGGAAATGGCAAACTCTCTCGCTGAGGTGGAAAAGCAAAATTTAGAAGAGAGTGTAAAAGAGTCAAATTTCATTTCATTATCCATAGATGAAGTTACTGTGGTAGATAAGACTGCTTGGGTTTGTATGCATGTGTATACCATAAAAGAACATGTCTGGTGAGCTCATCTACTCTGTGTTCGTAAAATGAGGGGAAATTCAACAATAGAAAATTTATATTTGGAAGTTAAGAAAGCTTTGAATGAAATTGCTGGTATGGATGACTTGACAATTGCCAAGAAGTTGGTGTGTGTTGGAGCTGATGGAACTGTAGTAATGCAAGGTCAAAGGATCGGTCTTTGTGCAAGATTACAAACTAGTATTGCACCATACATGGTTGGCATTCACTGCATGGCTCATCAAATGAATTTAGCATATATAATTGTAAGCAATTTCCCTACAGTGTCAAAAGTTGAAGATCTGGTCCACGAGCTCCACTCATACTTCTACTGAAGTCCTAAACGTTTTGTAGAATTTCAGATATTTGTTGAGGGAGTAACAACATGAAACAAGATTCTCAGAGATGTTGAGACCAGATGGATCTCCTTGCATGGACCAGTGGAATGAGTTCTAACAGAATATCAATCCTTGATCGGACTAATGTATGAGCAACGCCTCACAATAGACAAAGCTCCTGATCTCTTACATAAGTTAAGTGATATAGAGACTCTGTTAACTTTAGCTAGTCTTCTCCCCATGCTGGATTCAATGAAAAAACTTGTTAAGAAAGCCCAAGAAAAACTATGTATATCAATGAGTATAACACTCTACATAAAATGACATGCTTGAGCTTGGATGGTCTTTATTCAGATCTAACAGGGCGAAGCCCAAATCTTTTTAGGTGGCAGATAATTACAAATTTGAATCATGCTGAATTTTTTTTACATTTCAATACAAAAAATGAGTTATGTGTCTTTGTAAAAGGATTTTAGATACCAATACACCAATCTAAGATGGGCAAGCAAGGCAGAGCACTACCAGTTAAAAAGGAAGATTTTGACAAGATTGTTAAATCTGTTAGTGATAATTTGAAGTCTATTGCATATGAACTTTCAACTGAGATTCATGAAAGATTCCCTCGAGAAGAAATAATTGAAGTCATGGGTTGTGTGTATCCTCAATTTTGGCATTCAATTGGAGATAATCCAAATGACACAAAGATGTTTCCTAAAAAATTAGAGGAATTGATATTGACATTTTCAAAAGATGCATATTGCAATGGACAACCAATAGAAGGAATTTTAAATTCAGATCATTTTAAAAAACAATGTAAACACTTTGCATTGTTTATGAAATAGTAGTTGGTTAACTTGGAGAATTCATTTGAACCTGGATCAATCACAAGGCTTTGGAAAATGATAGATCAAAGTTAAGAATTAAGTATTGCAATACCAGAATATTTCAAACTTGCTGATTTTTGTCAAACAATGATATTGGGGTCGATGGAAGATGAGAGAGTTTTCAGTGCATTAGGGATTTTAAAATCAAAGATCAGAAACCAATTAGACAAAAATTTGGAAACTTGCTTGAGGTTGTTTGTAACTCAGTATAATGTTAGAGATTTTCCATATGATAGGGCACTGGAAATATAGAATTCCATGCGTGAAAGACGAGGGTTGTGCAACACTTTAAAAGCTAGTGGTGCTACTGCTAGTGCTAATGCTGAGACAAATGATGGATTGCAGACTTAGAGTCAGCATGAAGATGAAGAAATTTTTGAATACTCGACTCAGAATGAAAATGAACCTATTAGTACTAGTCAGTTTTTGAATCTTGAGTCCATTTAGGATATAGAAGCCTCAGACTGAGTCATTGAAGTGAATTAGCAGTCAATTTATAGGTATTTATAATTATACTACAGTTCTTGAGTCATATTACAATTTTAATTTGCAATACTATAGTTGTCATTGATGATTTTTGATATTGTATTCCTTGAATTTGTCAATCAGAACAGATGCTTATTTCATATTTTTAATTATGAATTTGAATTATTAGTAAACAATTAGAATTTATTTTCTGAATTATTAGTAAATTGGTTCCAAATTATGTTGAACATGAAATGCAACAATTTGTGTCACAAGATCCATAAAATTATTCATATTGCATAACTATTAGAACCTTTCTATTGTTCTACATTAAATGCTTAACATGATGTTCATGGCGATTAGGGTTTTGTGTTTGTTTTTTTTGTCTTAGTTGGCTAGTAAACCGAAGTTGTCGTGCGTTGAAAATCTGAGTTGTCCTCTCTTTATTTGTCCATGTCAACATCAAGTGTGGTCAAACGGTTGGTCAGACAATGAGACATGTTTAATGTTTCATCTCTAACTCGCAGAAAAATTTCATGTTTAACAATTTAAGTGGCGAGTTAGCGAGTGTTGTTTTGGGTTTAGATTGCGAGGTCTCTTAATTTTTGAGTGTTAGCATTTTATGTTAGCAAGCTAGAGATTGTTAATGAAATTCTTTAGTCGTGAGGTCTCGAATTGGTTTGATGCCATGCATTAAGCTGCGAGAGTTAGCGAGTAAGTCATTAATGGTCTGTGTGTCACTGCTCGCGCCTGTTTATGATGATAATTAACATAAAACATCGATTTTTGTTGGTACTCACTAGGTCACTGTGGTCAAGAGATAAAAAGTTTTGAGATTTTATGGTTATCGCTAGCTTGCAAGTCCTTTATCATCAAGTCAGTTTAAGTCGCGAGCTTGCGAGTACTGGGAGATTTTAGTTGTCGCTACCTCGCAAGATGTTTTGCACTTGACCATTTTATGTTGTGAGGTTGTGACTGGGTGTGATTTCATGTTATCGCAAGGTCGCATGGTGTTCGCGATTAAGTCATTTCAATTTGCAATCATGCGATGTGGTTGGTAATGTAGCTTAGTTTGTTTTGTCGCTTGCTCACAAGTTTTTAAGTTGTTTAGCATTTTATGTTGCCATCTGGCGATAGGTAAGTTTTGGTCTGATTTTGTGGTCATCACATGCTTGAGGGTTTGTAAGTCTTAAGTCAAAAAGTGTTGCGAGCATGCGATGGCAGTTAAGTGTCTTGTTATTGCGAGATTGCAAGGGTTTAAGTCAAGTTAAGTTTTGAGTTGCGAGCTTGTGATGAAATAAGTTGTTTAAGTTTTGTTAGATTTGCAGTGGTCGCCAGCTCATAGGTGAAGAAAGAATATTGCAAATGTTGTTGCGAGGTTGCAACTGAAGGGCTTGATGAAGATCAATGGCTGTTGCTCAGTCGCGAGATTCTTTGAGGATTCGTAAAAGGGGTTGCGAGCTTGCGATTAAGAGGATTTGGTAGCATTATCGCTAACTTGTCGGTTACTTTTCAAATTGTTATAACCAGTTGCGAGTGTGCGATTAAAGATGGGGATTGACACATGGAATTGTTTGCCGGGATCTGTAAAAGTTTTGAATGACAATCACCAATCAAATAGAAGGGCATGAATTCAAATTTCACTTGAGTACTTCAGCTTTGAATTAATGCCATAGTAGCTAGTTCATGCAAGTGTGACAATTAATGAGACTTGAGAGAAGTGACAGCGCCCAAATACCATAAATTGCATGATCGAGCTGAGATTTTCTATAATTGCATTAATGCATTCTATCTTTGAGGTAATCCAGTAAATTGAGCTTTGCAACAACGTTGGAGAATTCAGAGTGTTGGGTGTGGGAAAATTTCAAAAAATTGGTTAAGTTTTTCTCCTATAGCTAAAATGAGCAAGGCGATGAGCGGAACTGGAGGTTCCAAGCCCAAGGCCATGACAAGTGGAGGACCTGGAGGTTCCAATCCCAAGGCCACTGAGGAAAAGATGATTAAGAAATACAAAGAAGAATTTGTAGATTTGCTACCAGGGACTTCCGTTGCTTTGAATACAAATTATTTGACATGGAAAGATTTATGGAGCCAATGCAGAAACCCGATCATGCTTCATATGACTGGTTCTTCTCTGTTTCATTATTTCTTGAATAATAGGGTTAAGGGTGTCCCGATGTCAAACCCTTGGGATTTAAATATGGAAAAGTTAATTGTGCCAGATGTGTATGTTGATGTGGATTTGATCAAAGAGTTGGCCAAATGCTATTGCTCAGTATCTAGGGTAATCAGAAGAAAGAACCAGTCTACCCTAGTTTCAATTAACAGAGATAGCTTTGTTGAAGCTTTCTAGATTATTGGTGTTGCATGTACAAATATAGATTTGGAGTAGATTGCAGAGGATTATGACAAATACAAAGGTGCTATCAAGAAGCATGCAATGCCCAGATACATGCCTAGGGTGAATAGGAAACCAGTTATAATTCCAGATAGTATTGAACCACAATTTGACATCACACCTTTTCACCATTATATGTATTGTACAATCTATGGATTATGCAGAGTGTTGGGTTTTGATGGAGATTCAACATTGTCAGCTGAATTACTGATGATGGCTATGGACATTCAACACCCATATGTTAACAAAGATTATGATTATGTGGGCTATGTGGTTGAACACATTCATAATGCTCTAGTTGAAATTCAAAGCGGTGCACCCAACCCTATATTCAAGCATTATTCATTGCTGATGCATTTAATCTTGTTCTATAATGTTGAGTTCATGGATAAAGAATTGGAGCTTTTCAAAGAAGAATTGGGTGTCTTAATGCCAATACAAAGATGGACCCAGGTTTGGGATAGTAGTTCTCCCCATTCTTCTTTCCTTTTCTTTGAAAATTGGATTATTTTGCCAATTATGGAAATGCAAGGAATAAATAGGTAACGATTGTCAATTAATGTTAGGAGAGTTTTGAGACCTTACCAGTATGTTCCAAACTGGTCTATTTCACATAACTGGGGGGACTTTTTCTTTTTTGATAACTTTACTGTGATCAGAGTCTATGGGTTTCCTCAGCCTCCCCATATTTTACCAAAATTTGTTCCAATTAGGATTGCTTTTATGGAGTTTATTTGGCAATTGACCCTAGTTGAAAAAGAATACCTTGATAGACATAGGAAGGGTTCTTTTCTTCCTAGGCTTTGGGTTGCATCTAATTTTACCATTGGTAGGAGTTCCTTTGATGAAGTAAATAATTTACTTAAACAGTATAGGTTGGTTAATGCTATGTCTAGATTCTGTGATCCTGAATAATTTATAAAACGTGCATTGCCAAAAATGACACCTTGGGCCACAATAAAGGACCATGAACCATTGGATGATGAAGATGTGGTTAGAAATTTGCTGAGAAAAGAGGAAGTACAAGAAAGGAGAAGAAAATGGAAAACTTTGATGAGAGTTGAAGCAGAATTGAAGGTTGTTGACCCTAGTTTTTGAGGTTTTTGCCTTGATAGATAACCCGTACCTAGAGAGGATTAACATAATGTTGAGTTTATATGAAACTCTAATGGAACAAATGCCTCAAATTCCAGAAGTGGTTGCTCAACAACAAGACCCCTAAGATGGACATTCTTCACATGGAAAGAGGCCACTTAGTGTGTCTACTGATGATGTAGAGAGTGGGGATGAAGTTCAATCTACCCGAGTGCCAGCTGCAAAGAAACAAAAAACCAAAGAGGTCGGTACAATTATGAGGAGAGACCCTGCTAGAGCAATTGTTATAGAACAAGGACACTACTTTTATCAAATAAGGACACATCTCAGAGAAGCAGGGTAGAATGAAGAATAGGGGGAAACAAACGAAGCCCTTTCTCAAGGCTTTGATGAGCGTGTGATGTTGTCAAATGAGTTCATGAAAGATGATGACTTTATTAAGTCAGAAGAATTTAAATTTTTTTTTGGCAAGGTTGAAACAAAATCAATTAAGACAAAATCTGATCATAGAGGAAGGAAATGTAGAAAAGAAAGAGGAGATCATTAAGGCACTGCAGGAATATGATCCTAATAGGGAGCAAATATCTATGGAACAGGCAAGACGAATGATTAAGAGTACTGGGATGATTATGATGCCTGACTGGGATATCCAGTCTATTTTTATTATTGATCAGATTAGGAAGCAAGAGGACCCAATGTTTAAAACTGAATTTGAAATTGGAGATGTAATAAGAGGATCATGATTTAATCCTAAGTCAAAGACACTTGCTGCTTGGTCTTTGGCCCCTTCCACTCAAAACCCCACCTTCTAAATATCCAAGTAGAAAAGAAAGCTGACAAAATGATCAAAAACTGAGGATTTGTCAAGAAGATACACAGAAACATATAGCCAATTGATTTCATTATCTAAAAAATATGAAGAGACACTGATGAAGAAGGGCACTTTGGAGGAAGAGTTAGTGGAGTTGAAAGAAAAAAATTGCAAATGAGCCCCCTCCAATACATATTACAGAACAAGTACAAGAAATACCAGCTAATGTGACAACAAAAATGGAGGAATACACAAAGAAAATTGAAAAGCTTGAAAAGGAATAAAATGTCAAGGCTATCTCTGTTGTGTCAGGAATTCTGAAACACAGGATTAATGTATTGAAAGGATAATTGATGGTATTGTACGATTTGCACATTTCTTTGAAAGAGGCAATTAAAACATCCTTTGAGGCTATCGCTTTTCTTGGACATTTGTTCAATGTTTGGTCAGGAAGAAGCAGATTAATGGATAAGATAGATACTACAATGATGTATAGTGACGAGTTCCCTCCCAAG
The DNA here is from genome assembly GCF_030272615.1 of Cryptomeria japonica. Taxonomy (NCBI): domain Eukaryota; kingdom Viridiplantae; phylum Streptophyta; class Pinopsida; order Cupressales; family Cupressaceae; genus Cryptomeria; species Cryptomeria japonica. The sequence goes on along the minus strand of NC_081408.1, from coordinate 364,575,292 downwards.
ATCGGTGACACTAAAGACATGGTGGAGGTAATGAATGCAGCTTATGCATTTTTCATAGGGAAGGATGTGCTTATAAATGAAAAATTGCAGACATTTGGGGAAGGTTATAGTAAATTGGTGCCTTCAATTTATGGTAGTAATGGAGATTTGAAATCAGTTTCTGATTCGACCAGCGAATTTTATTTGATTCTGGAGAAAGAAGAAATAATCAAGCATATAGATGAACATGTTGATGCTGATTTCCTTAACGGTATGCTTGATTCACTATTCAAGGTTGAGGTTTACCATGCAAAGTTTATTGTTGAGGCCAGGACAGTTACAGATGCTAGATGGACAAATTCAGTTGCAAAGTTGGAAGAGGTAAAGGCATTCAGGTGGCCAACAGACAAAGAGGTGGACAGGTGGCAAGCCATGCTAAAGCAAAATAAGAAATGTCAGGTTGCTACCCAAGATTCCTCACAGTAATTCTAAGCTTGTTGAATCCTCATCTTATAAAAGGATTCCAAGATTAATTTGAGAGGGATGGCCACTTTTTCTTTTGATCGGTAGAGAGGGATGGCCAGTTGGCCACTTTTATTGATGTTGAAAACTCTTATATAGTTATAATAGTTCAACTGTTCAAGAATTTGATAAGTGCATAGCTGAATTGCATTTTGAATTTACTTTTTGATATCATTATGAATATAATATCAATATCATTTGCAGTTTGAGATCTTCACATAATTGTCTTTGTGTTGAATTTATGTTTTCATTGTGAATTGAATGGTCAAGGGTTTTTCAGTTTACGTATGAATCTGGGTTGTGTATGTAATGGAATATTCATTCCTATTTATCTGCAAATGAATCTTATTGAAGTTTATTATTAGGTTGTCTTTGAATTGTAAGTGACTCTATGCCCTAGGATAAGGCACTAGTCTGTTGTCTTGATGTTGACTTGGTGAAGTGACCTTCCAATTATAATAGTTGATTCATTGTGGGTGAATATGTTTTCTTGTTTGCTTTTGATTATGAAATTGTGATTTGTCTATAACATCTATCATGAAATTGGATCCTCAAAAGATATTCCCTTTAATTGAGTTGCATGCATGTTTTACTAATTATGTTGTATTCCTATCTATTGTGGTGTTTGATACTTTCATTCTTAATACTCTTATGATTTTATATGCTATGGATGTTTATGTAATATATATGGAGGTGTTCTATGACTATCATGTACATGTTTTCCCTCCTCCATAAAGTTGGCATTTACTCATACCTATAATCTGCATGATTCCAGACTAACATAAATTTTGCATTCCTGGGCATAATAGGAAGCATTAAATGAAAAACTACATACACCATAACAATGCAACAAATTAAAAAAGTTAAAACTCATGATTCTAATCATTTGAAAGAGATAGAATTATACACCGGAGAGAAATAGATTATAATTTAATTTCTACTAAATAAAATTACTACTTCTGTTGACCGTCACAAAATAAATTTATATATAACTCCTTCAAGAACCTGCACAAAGCTTGACACTAAATGCTTTTTATTTTCTCTTTAAATGACTATACAACTTGCTCCCTTCACCTAGAGTCTAGAATCACTACTGGAACCAGAAAAGGAACCCCAATGACTATACAACTTGCAAAACTTCTTGAGCCATGCCATTATCACCCTGATGCCTTTAGATGGAATGTGAGATGTTACGTTCTGTCCAACAGATCATTTCTAAATAGAGGAGGGAGACTTCATGCCCAGGAACAAAGAAAATGGAAAGAGGAGTTGGAGCCTTCATGCCCACGATCAGGGAAATTGGAAAGAGGAGCTTTAGGGTAAATGTAATAAGTTGGGGAGGGGTTGCAGCTTCCATGTCATCACAAAGATGACTGGCTACCACTCCCCACCCAAACAAATCCTTCTTTCATTCCTCTGCGGGCTCCTTCAAACCTTCTGCCATCCTATGGCAGAGTAGAAGCAGAGGATGTGCCATGCTTGGCCTTTCTTGATAAGAAAAGAATTTCACACCTCCTCTGGCAATCCTTTTCACTTTCACAACCCCTCTGACAATAAACAAACTCACACAGGAGAAAACAAAAAAAACACTCATCCGGTATCACAAAGCACACAACAACTCCATGCACGATCCTGCTCAAACATCATCTTCCTTTCTAAGGAAAAAACCATTCTCAGAAAATGAAAAAGGCTTCTTTTCTCTTCTCCCAATTAAGTCACCACTCCATTGTATTTATAACCTTTTAACACTTCATTTGGTGATGCTCATTCACGTGAAAAATCATCATTTTGGTGTTTTTCAACATGACTGTAGACTCTAGAAGTCATGCCTATCAAATCCAATGCATCCTACTAAGACTCATCTATTGTGAACGATTTTGTTCTGATTTTATTCCTCCTTGATTAGACAAATTTTGCTTCAGAATCCCTGACAACAAGCAACCTGAGCTCTGATTTCTCAGAGAAATCTGTGATCTCCCATCTCTAACTCAGAAGCTATCCAATCATTTTATGCCTCTAAAACCGTCGTCCTCACTTGTATAATCAACCTCGACTCAAGAGAAACCTTCAAACTAGTCCCTTAGGAATGAGTCAGCATCCAAGCCTTAAAAATTCCTCGTACATATTATCTTGCCACCACAGTTGTTGCTAGCTCTCATGTTTGTTTAATGTTAGCATTTTTAGGTTGCGAGCTAGCGACCAGATAGTTTGTGGTTATCGCCAGCTCGCGAGGTAAAATGTCTGAAGACGTGATCAAGCTGTGAGCTGGCGACAAGTTGGTTTGGGTTTACATCATGAGATCTCTAGCTTTTTGGATCTTAGCGTTTTATGTTACCGAGCTGGAGATTGTTAATGAAATTGCTTTGGTCGCGAGGTCTCAAGTTGGTCTGATGTCATACATTATAGCTGCGAGAGTTAGCGAGTAACTCATTTCATACAGTTGTCGCTAGCTCTCATGTTTGTTTAATGTTAGCATTTTTAGGTCGCGAGCTAGCGACTAGACAGTTTGCGGTTAAGTTTTATGGTTATCGCCAGCTCGCGAAGTTAAATGTCTGAAGACCTGATCAAGCCGTGAGCTTGCGAGTGAAGTGCTAGCAATTAAGAGATAAACAATTTTATGTTGGCGAGTACTCGACAAGGGTTAAAGTTACCACTATCATTCTATCTCCAAGTCACTGCGGTGATGAGGACTTAACATTTTGTGGTCGAGAATTGGTGAGTGATAGTTCAGTTTCCCTTAGTCGCTAGAAGCCTAGATCTTGAGGTTATGAAGGCTTAGCATTTTTAGCTTGCGAGTTGGAGATAGAGTCGTAAGGGCTTGTCGCTAGGTCGCGAGATTTTCTAATGGGCAGTCTTTCAGGCAGAGAGTTGACGACTGTGTGCCACGTATTTTAATGACTTAATATCTTGAAATCGCCAATATTTTTTTTTATGGTTTGAAAATAGCTTGAAATCACCAATATTTTATTTTTATGGTTTGAAAATAGGTTGAAATTGCCAATACTTGTTTTTAATGGTTTGAAAATAGGTTGAAATCATCAATGCAAATATTTTTCTGGTTTTAAAAACATTACAATTCGCCCATGCAAATATTTTTTTGGTTTTAAAAACATTACAATTCGCCAGGATTTTTCACAAACTTCGAGCAATCACGGCTAATTCACCAATGGAGATTATTATTTTTTCTCCGTAAATCGCAAAAAATTCACTAGTAAAATTAAAATTTTCCTCAGGAATTATACAACTTTCGCCAGGTTTTGACACCTTGTCCAAGGGGGAGGTTTCTTAAAGTTTTCCCTGACCTTGATGCTAGATGACAGACAACCATAAAACAAGATAGTGAATTTATTCTTAAAAACTTGCAACTTGAAGCCACAAAGGAGGAGATAGATGAAATTCTTACAAAGGCTAAATCATCTTTTAGATCTAAGAAAAGGTTGACAAGACTGTTAATTAGTGAGATCCAATTAGTTCGTATGGAAACTGAGCAGATATTGAAGAAGTTACTGGGCTTGATACCTAATGAGGAAGAAGAGCAACTAGAGAAGTTTAAGGCAGAAGATATTCCAGACAATGTTGAAATTAGTGATTTTACACCTGATGAGATTATTTTTACTAATCAACCAGAAGATGACAAACCAGTTAATGTACAAAGTGAGACAGTTGTAATTATTGATGATGATACATAAATTGATACAATTGGTACTGAGGAGGAAAAGAAAGATCACACTAAGGATATACATAATGAAGGTGTTCAGATGATTGAACAATAGGAACAAGAACTAAAGAGAGGAGAAGAAAACCAGACTAAGCAAGAGCCACCAATAATCACTCAAATAGTTGATACATAGATACCCCCTGTAATGGACAAGGAGAAGACATAAGAGAAGAAAGAAGAGGAAGAATTAAAACCAAAACCTAAAGTGATATCTCTATTACTTACCTCTAAGAAGAAAATTGATGATGAAGAGGACGATGATGCATTAAGTATACAAGGACCCATCAATATATGGAGATTGCATCTGCCATGCAATCTAGAGCTAAGAAGAAAAGAATGAAGGAACAACAAAAGGAAACTCAATCAATACAATGTGCAGTTGAGATTTTGTCTAGTCTGTTATCGGAGACAGATACAAATAGACTGTCTACATCGATTGATAAGTTAGGTCAATTGGTTGCTGATGATGGAGAACAAATGAATTTTTTCGAAGATGCATCTTATTTGAATGTGGAAAATGAAATTTGAGAAGAAGAGAATAGAGCAGTTGAAGAATGATATTGATAAAGACAAAGTTGCTCTGATGGTTAATAAAGATCATATTAAAGATGCAATTGAAACCAGAGGTAAAATCCTATCCACTATTGTAAAGTTTTCATTATTTTGTGATGATCTGATAAAAAGGAAACAAGAAGTTGAAAAGGAACTTGAAGTTCTAAGTGAATCATTTAGCCCCCTAAATGATTTTTCTATAACTTATGGTAGATCGGTAGTTGGATTTCAACATAAGCTAAAAGCTTATGAGAATGAACAATGCAAAAAGACTAAGTCACTACAGGAGCTACAAACACTTTTGATCCCTAAGGTTAAAATTTTGCAGAGAGGCTACAAGGAAACATAGCTGTTCTAGCTACACCTGAGATGAGTACAATTGATGCCATGGAGGAGCTGGCTTTCTAGATAAGAACACATGTTGAGATAACTGACACTCTTTTGGAAACTTGGCATAATGATTTGAAGCAGTTAAAGTCTCATTTTGGAGATGCATTTTCTAAGATGGAATTGTAAAAAATTATGAACTTTTATATCTATATATGATAATGCAAATTTTGTTGTATATTGCATTTATTTTTCATGTATTTTCTTACCTTTTCCATTGTTGTCAAAGGGGGAGTAGTAGTGAAGTCAAAATTTTGAATTGTAATGGGGAATAGTAGTATATATGTTTGTAAATTTTGTAACAGCATGCAATTGCTAAGGGGGAGTATGTGTCATGAGTTGAGTCAATTTTTGTATTGCACACTTAGACAAAAAATTTCCTAAGTGTTGCCATCAATGCCAAAGGGGGAGATTGTTGGCTTGATGATGATGTTTTGATGTAATAGGTTGATTGATGACTTGTTTTATGTTGTCATTGATGGAAAATATGTTTTTATAGCCATCTAAGTCTTTTAGGCAAACCAGTAAAGCATAACCGATAGAGGAGACAATTTATCAGTGAACCGGAAAATAGGACTTCAACCGGTAAACAAGAACAAAGTTGTATTCAAGCAACCGGTATGAGAGATCAATGAAGAGTTAGGTGATGTGGTTTTGCATGAGTGATAGAGATTGTATCAAGTAGCTATGTTTCATACCATGTCGACAGATTCAACAGGATGAACAAGTTATGTTGTACAAAGCAGTCAATCATGAAGAACAACTAACCAGTAGAACAAAGTCACTAAGATCGTTATACTGATACACATAATGTTTTATTTTTGAGTTGTTATGTCGGTGGCCGACATAAGTAAAGTGTATAGTGCAAGATTGACTAGATTCATTGAACCTAGGAAATTGTTCCAAGGTTGTTAGCCAACTGAGTTGATGCTTATAAAAAGTGTGACGAGTTATGAGATTGTGAGCGAATATTGAGAGTTTGATTGTGCGGTGAATTGTGAAGCTCTGTATTGATGTTTTGTTGAAATATATTGCAGAAATGAATTAGATCTTATCAAGCACAAAGGTGCTACATGTAGATCATTTTACTGTTTTTTTCCTAACAGTTGCAATAGTCAAATCCCCCAACCAGGTAGGTCCTAAAAGGCTTGAAATTGTAAATCCCCTAAAATGGTAGCTCATTAACTTGAGTCTAAATACTCTTGCGAGGTTTCTCCTAATAGGGTAAAGATTTTAATAGGGCTGAGGTAAATCCCTTAACCAGGCGACTCCTTACAGGGTCTGCTCCTAACTAGGCATATTTGTAAGACCTTAACCGGTCAAAGATTTCTACTCTGTAGACAGTGAATCTTGTGGGTATTAACTCCCACTGTGGTTTTTCCCTTTTGGGTTTTCACATATAAATCTTTGTTTTATGTGGAGCTTGATATATTGGGTGTTAGCTTATGTGGTGATATTTTTCTTTTATATTTATTAAGCTTTAAGTTATTTAAAGTAGTGATTAGTTTTGTGTTATTGTTTTTGCTTGCATTGATTCACCCCCCCTCTCAGTGCCTTATAAGTTTATCAAATTGCTATAGTTTCAATTTTCATTTGTTTCAAAATTTCTTAGGATTTGTACATAAATAGTAATTTATCTTTGCATGCTCTAATTAACCTACCACATGATACTCTATCATTATGGCTCATTGTATCTTAGTCTTTGGTTGAATTTCACACATAAATTTATAATTTTGATAAAGTCCTATCTTTCACTACATATAATCCCTCTATGTTTGATATTCTTATGACACAAAATACCAAGGATAGAGTTGTGTCTTCCATGCATGTTACTCTATCATGTCTCATCTTTTCCCTCCTTGATGTTGATTGGTATTACCTATGTCTATTTGATATAATCATGCCATATAAGAATGGGCCTAATAATGATTATATGGATTGTGATAGTGATGTGTACATATCTAATAAAGATATATCTTGTGATACACCTTATAGGCTGGATATAGATATAATTTACCTCCTTTGCCTACCTAGGATGATAATCTACGCATCTCATGATTATTCAACTTTCCATATGGCTTATGGTTCTTCATTTTTCACATCTCACACCAAGCATAACTTTGTCAACACTATTCATGCCTTAGTTATATCATTGATTTATTGTAAACCTAGGCACACAAACATGAGGTATAATACAAAATTTCAATTTGAGAATACCTCCAAAATATTTCTTTGGGATTTGTCATGTTATTTAAAAATATATAAGAACATCTTAATGTACAACTTTTTCATTTGATATTGCTCCTAAAGAGTTTATGTCATTATTGCAATTGATACTTTAAGATAGGACAGAAATTTCCTTTATACCCCATGAGTTACCAACTCCACATGTGATCAATGATTATAGGCCATTATATTTTGTGGATAGGTGGTTAAATGAATAATAGTGGATAGTAGATTTGTATTGAATATTTGTAGCAAGCATTTTGTAGATGTGATCCAAGTAACTACTCTGATCTCCAAAAAAATGACATAATCATGGAAGGATTTGATGATTTGATATTGTCATATGGAAATTCCTAGATTAGATTACTTTCCCTATCACTTTAGGGCCCGGAACCCTAAACACCACTTTCCATGTGATGTCAATAACATTACTTTATGATGTTTTTGTAGGGCATCCATGGATCCATGCAATGGGTACAAACCATTTAAATGTCATCATAGACTTAAGTCTATCCATTAGAAAATTATGTAATGATAGTCGATGATAAACCATTTCAATATTGCCTTGTAGGAGGAAAAGATAAAAGATTGATGTCTTCGACATATCTAATCATACATACAATGCATCCAAAAATGACCTCTAATCCTCCCATGCATCATACCATTCTAAATTATTGGGCCTTATATTTTGAGTCATCAAATCCTATAAAAGACAAACAAAGACATGATAACTAAGCTTCTTCACTATTGTTTATGGATTTTTCTGTGCATAACAAATCATCATTGGGCTCTCACATGGATACTTATTCTAGTGCAAATGATACCTTCAATGGATCTAAAACTACCTACGATTGTGAACAACATTTGTCTTCATCCAAGTTAGCTATTCACTATGGTAGGGAATACACCATTTTACAAAAGATTGGCTATAATAGATAAAGATTAGGTTTTAATCATTAAGGCATCTACAAACCTATTATAATTCTTGAAAATGATTAAAGTAAGGGAATATGATATTCATGTGTCATTCATAGTGATACCAACCTACCATGTTTTATATTGTCTTGGTTTATGATGGTTGCATGGACACATTTCCTGTAGTACCCCTGACCTAATTAGATTTTTATAAACCCAGTTTGACCTTGGTTGAATTTTAAGTGGCCTTCTTGGATGGTTGATTTACCATGTTGTAATGTTATAGTCATATATTATGATTATTGTGTGTACCTATAAATGTGTTTTCTCATCGATTCTTATGTAAGTTTATTTGTTCTCCTGATTCATGTTATTAATCTTGGGCTAACACTTCCATTAAATATATTTGTATGCATGTGTGGCTCATGGTTGCAGGGGATTGTAGGTACAATATTGCATAGGTACCAGGTTCGTCGCCACTTGGATTCGTAGGTTTGAGTGTACCTTATTGGTCCTAAGGAATTGGATTAGGTAGTCGTAAGACCCTTGTTTTACCCTAGTCATGCTCAAGTGAGCGTCATCAGCCGTCTGTCAGTTTCCCCTTTGGTTGGGTATGGGGTCGTGTATCTGGTTGGCTTTCTTGGGTTGCGTGTTTTGCATGTGGTAAAATTGAGTATTTTATCCCAAGTATTTAATTAGATTGAATGTGTTTTTACGCATTAGTAAATTAAGGGACTAAATTTAAATAGGACCCCTTTGTGTGATTTATCAATAATCAAATTGCTAAATTCATGTTTGTAGCAAGTTTGATTAAATGGTTATTTTTTTTAAATGATGAATTAATTAAGTATATGCATTTTGAAAGGAAAGGTTAAATAGTATTGGAAAATTAATATTTACCCTCTTTGTCATTTTGAAATAGAAATGTTAGTTTTAATTAATTGAGAAAATCAATTTTAGAAGAAAAAGCAAGTTTTGCATATTTAATTGTTTCAAAAATGATTTTTATTTTGGAGGAAAATATTTTAAATCCAAAAAAAAAAAAGAGGATTTTTGGTCAAAAACTTTTCCCTTTTAACCTAGGTTTTGAAAATATTTTTGGGGAGTTATTTTTGGAATGAAAAATTTTGGGCATTTGTGGGAGAAGAAATTTGTTGAGCTTGCAGGTTGGGCTCTTCATCAAATCATCCCCAAGATTGCTGATAAAGGTTGGATTCTTGTTTATCTCCTTGGTTTTGTTTAAAAGAGATTGTTTGCTTTAGAAAAAAATTGGTTGTGCTTGTTTGAAAATCTCATAAATTTGTGGGATAAGGAAGAGTTGTAGTTAAATCTTGATTTTGAATCCCATTTTCAACTCCCAGATCAATTCTTGTTTGTTCAAATTGATTTTTTATACTAAAAATGGGTGTGTAGGTTTTGGTTAAGAAATTTCATTTTGAATCTCTTATTTGGTTCATAAATTGTGAAATTAGTTTGTGTTTGGCAAATTAGTTGGATGATTGTGAGTAAATTGATTCCATTTGCCCAAATATGGAATTTGGTTGGAGAAATCTTCCCAGTTTTAACTTTCTAGGACTGGTTATTTAAAAAATAAAAAATAAAAATAAAAAATAACATTTGAAAAACCTTGGTAATCTGGAAACTTAATTTTTAAAATCTATTTTGTCTCGGTCTGAGACTGTGCGTATTTGGGAGGGGTTTTCTTTTAAAAAGAAAATTTTAAAAAAAATATTATATGTTAACCCACATGACAGGGTATACCCACCACGTAGGATGGTAGCTACTGCTACCATAAGGTTGAAACACTACCAGGTAGTGCTTGCTACCGTATGGTAGCAGCACTACCGGTTGGTAGTGTCTGCTACCACTTGGTAGCATCACTACTGACAGGTAGCAACCCCTCGCTTATTCCATTTTGCGGTGTGCATTTTGGTCCGCATAAAAATGCGTGACTATAAAGTCATATATATATATATAAAATTATATTAAGTTTGTATTTCTTTAAATATAAATTCTTTAAGTAAACTAATATATGTTATGGGTATATTTTGGAAGTCTTTAACATATGCTTTTGGTAATTCTTGAAAGTGAAATTAAACAATATAGTATTTGAAAATTTGGAAAATAGATATTATTATATTTGTTAATTCTTGGGAATTAAAGCAATATAGTAGTTGGAGATTTCTGAGTGTAAATAATATGTTAATTGGGGAATTTGAAGATGGATAGCTATAGTTAGAAACTTGATGACATTCTCTCTTAATGAAATATGGATATTAGATTTGAAAATACATTTAATAATGTTTTGTTTTTATGTATTGGATTATAGGCACGATCATATGATTGCAATTTTGGTATTGAAATTATTATGTAATGGTGATTTTGTCTAAAATTGTATATGAAAATTCAGATCAATTAGAAAACTTGATCGATCTGTATTTTTAAAAGGCATGGAAAAAGATTGTCATTTCAGATTTATGTCTTTGCGTGTTTAATTTTCTGTATTCGCATTTGACTAAAATGGCAAGACCTTGATCTCTAGAATTGTCTGTTTCATGTGATGGTTTTGTATCCGGTCATGTCCTTTATGTGAGTGTTGAATGTTGGTATGTGATTGATTGTAGCTAGTCATGTCTCTAGTTAGAGAACCGTCAATCAGTGCACCTCGTATGCGAACTTGTTTGGCCAAGTGGGTATTTCTACCGTATTGAACTTCGTATACTTGTCCTTGTGTATACCTTGGGTTTAGGAGTTCATCTAATTATGGTCTTATGTCGTATGGGAGAGTGGCTTTCAAGTGGGGGCCGCACCCAAAGTGGTTGCAGGGTAACCCATCAAAAGTGTGTCTAAATAAGTGATAACCTAATAGCATATTAGAGAGTTTAGTTAATGAAAACACACAGTAAGATAATTGTGCCTCATGCATGGGATGTGGGCTAGTACAGACTCGGAATACAGTGAGAAGGCCTGAAATGACAAACCAACAACCTTGTCTTCATGAAAGGATGTGTTGGGTCCACATGAGACTTGAATGGGCCGGAGGTTTGAGAAAGGTTGCCAGGGTAACCCAATAAATGGGGCCGGAATCTATGGAGGCCTAGCCATACCAAGTTATGTGATGACACTTGTCCCTTATGTTCATTAGTGTGCAGTTTGTGTTGTCTTTGCTAGGAGCACTGTTGTGGAGTCATATCTAGTTGTTTATGCATTTAAGAGTACTTGTTATTCATGTTAGACCATGGGTTGCTTATGATGGGTTACGAGGACTTAGTTTCGCGGGTACTTCAATTTTTCTCTTGTTATTGCTTCTTATCATGTTTTAGATGGATCCTTTTCCTTCTTCTGGGATCATTTATGTATATATTGGACCGATGTGGTCATATGTATTATTTGTTTATGTACACCTTATTGGCAGGTTGTAATGGATGTGAACCTTATGTATTCTTTACCCTATTATTTATTAGAGGGGTCTTGTAGTTGAGAAGACCCAGAGATGTAGCCCACTAGGGGTAAACTCCGATATCAATTTGGTGTTATGTGGTGTTTGTGTCCATCTATTTCCTTTTTATTTAGCATGTATGAATGACATTATGGTTAAAATGTATAATGTGGATTAGATGATGTTAATCTTAAATGCATGTATGTAGTTATCTTATTATATGCAGTAATATTGATCATGAAGAATGAAGGTTGGTATAATGGAAAGTATTCATTAGTTTTTAAATGCAATTTAAGTATGCAAACAAATTAGATGCATGACATATGTTTTATTGTAAGATGGAACGTAATGTATGGTTAAATTGTAATGCATGAACTTCATCTTGTTATCTATAATTTTAACCTATCGAAAGAATTTATCCTTTGGTTAAGTATTATCATGTCATTAAGTTAATCAACTTAATTGGAGTAATTAGCGTGCGTTGAGTTTAATATTAAATTAAGTAATCACGTTGGGAAACTCTTTAAGTGTTAGTTAAGTCTTTTGTTGTGTAATCTGAACTTAATGATAACTCAATGTATCTTTGATTTTGTTTTAACTTAAAAAAAATAAAAATTGCACTCTATTCTTGTGTTTTAGCTTTATCCCTTCAGGGTTTCCTGGCAGGGCATTACATTCCCTCCCTTAGATACCTTTGCAAAGATGAAGTATTAGCTAGATATTTACGAGTACATGATATGAGTTACCTAAATTTCAACATGATAGAGGCTTCCCACACATGGTTGAAGTTAGTTCTTACTTTTGAGAAGATTAAATGGTTCTCCAAAAACTCTTCCCACTCAACCCTTTAGAATATTACAATATACTCATGGTTGGTGGCACACATGGCATTGAGAAAGATATTGTAATAACCCACTCTACATAACCCAATAATTTTTTACTTTAAAAAAAATAAAAATTATTTAATCATTCGTGTTTGATTCAATCACATACTATGGGGATCTATCCAATTGGATTAGGCATTCATCCATCCAGGATGAGCATCTAACCATACGGGTTAGGCATTTAACCATATGGGACAAAGGGTTTTTTCTATCCAATACAAGATAGGCATCTACCCAAACAGGGTAGGCATCTATCCAACTTGGGATAGGAGGTGCTCTGGCCAAAGACTTAGACCCTTTGGGACCATCCGAATCCTGAGCCACTCACTAAGTACTACACTCCTCTAACAGGAGTGCATCAAGGTCATCGTCCTTAGGAGCAATTAAGATAGCATAATGTAAGTTTGAATTCTGCCTCAGGATTTGGCCTAAAGCCTTGGGAAGTCAAGCAAATCCATACAGGATTCCTTCTGAGTATGCATTGAATTACTTTTTCCTTTATTTCCCTTATCTTTCAATTAGGAGACTTCACAATCCATCTACTTTACCAAATCATAGACCCAATCCCCGAATGCCTGAGTACTAGTGACAACTCCGTCCCTAGACTGCCTACATACCCATTTCGGCACAGGATCAAGGCGTAAAGTATGTAGTTCTATTTTCTAATCTATGGTTTAATGTAAACTGTTTTGGTGGGTATGCAACCCTTTCTAGGGTCAATATTCAATACATTTTATCTGTGGTTTCTACCCACGATGGTAGCTTTAAGAACAGGGCTCAAGGTGGCCTAATGCTTGTGGCCTAATACAACTAGGTCCTAATTCCTATCATAAGTGCCACCCTTGATCCAATTATCAATCATCAACAATTATTAGAGGTTAAACCAAGTTTATAAAAGTATTTCACTCAATCAACCCTAAAGGGGTTTACTAAGGTTTAACTAGCAGATATAAATTCATTTAAAGATTATCTTATTAGAATATCGATCCAAGGGGGATTACCCACCCCTTGGATTTTAACTTCCAAGTGTCCCTTATTACTCCATGACGATTTATAGAGACGATGCCACAAACATCGTTGATGCAAATTTATTAGGCATTAAGTGCAGTAGTTCATCATGACGACATTACCAGTAAGTGTGACCCAGAGGCACCATAAATACCGAACACTGCTAGGTTTTTGTTTCCATCACCTCTCGTTTAGTTTATTCATCTAAAAAAATGCTTGGTAGGATTTAAAATGAACATTACTCTAATGTAATTGAGATCATTTTGCAAGAATTAAATAATTGGAATAATTAACTCAAGAAACTGATTCTACAAATAGAGGAAGAAAATAACAACTTATCACTACTAGGTGAACATTATTCAAGAGAGAATTACCATTCAAAATAAAGTAACATAAGTAACGCAACTAGGTAACATATATATATAATTTACAATAAGAGTAAAAAAAGATATGAGTATCTTGCATAAGGACAACAAACTACTTGCATGGAAATAATATACACGCAATGTGAAAAATTGTCAAATGACCCAAGTGCATCTATAAATTAAATTTCATCTGTTTATCCCTAACTAAATTTCCCTCATAAAATTGTCTCATTTATTATTAAGGAAAAAATGGATCTCTCATCTACGTTAATGATGTAAAATTCATAATCGAAGTTTAAAATGATCAACTCAAATCAATGTTCAAATTTAACAATAATTGAAATTGAATTTTTATTGTAATCCTTACATCAATACAATCAATCAAAATGATATTTATGACCAAATAATACCTTATAATTATATAAGAAAATCTTACTTTGATTAAATTTATTTAATATTAACTAAGTTTAATATATTAATAATTCATTATTAAAACAAACCCAATTTCCATTCACTTAATAAATTTTCCAAAGGCAAAGGTTTTTTTTTTTAAATCTAATTATATTACCATTTTTTAAAAACTGTTGTTGAAGTTGGGGAAGAGGGAAATGGGGAGGTGGGCTCGTGGGCCCCCGCCCATCCCATACCCCTGCGGGCCGCTGTGTTAGCAGAGGCCGCAGGGAGTGGGGTGGGTGCGGTCCCACGTGCCCACCCTACCTTTCCCCAAAATAAAGGTAACGCCCAAGGCAATGATAATTATAATGCCCGGAAATAATTTCCATTGCAATGTTTATATTGCAATGCAATTATAATTTAATAACGCCCGATAATGATATAATTTTATAACGTTGATATATTTTTTTCATAAAAGAAAGTTATTGAAATGAATCTTCACAATATAAAGTTTTCTCAGGGAGGATGTTGTTATCAGAAAGAGGAATTTTTTACTTTATTTTCACAGAGGGTACAATGAAAACAAAGAGGAATTTTTTACTTTATTTTCACAGTGGGGATAATGAAATTTTTTCGTGTAAGGGCAATATACATTCACAGAAAAATACACAATAATCAAATATACATTCAGAAAGAGAAATGGATTTTTGCTTTAAACTTCATGTACAGAGAGATGAATTTATTCTAAAAGAAAAATAAACGTGTAAGGGCAATATACATTCACAGGAAAATACACAATAATCAAATATACATTCAGAGAGAGAAATAGATTTTTACAGAGAGATGAATTTATTCTAAAAGAAAAATAAAAAAACTGTGATTTTTTTTTTCTTTTTCTTTTTTTGAACTCATAAAAAAAGAATTTAGAAAGCAAAAACATAAAAAATCTAATTTCTTTCTTTCTTTTTCCTTTTTCTTAAGAAAATTAAATAAAAAATAAAAATAAAAAAATCTTTTACATGCATTATGTGAAAGGTACTTTTATTTCTTTTTCCTTTTTTTCCTAAGAAAATTAAATAAAAAATTAAAAAAATAAAATATTTTACATGCATAAAGGTACTTTTACCAATAATTATCCTAATTAAGAAGAAGGTATTTACTTTGATTTTAAACAATCTAAAATTTTTATATAATTGAAGATCTAAAAAAAATTATAGAAACTATTTTTTTTTTATAATACAATTTTCTTCTAAGGAAAGAGAGAGAAAAAGATGAGAAAAGATCCCTCAATTCCACTATCAAGAGAATTAACTGAAAATGAGATTATTTTTTCTAAATTATCCTCATGCATAATTGATTGATCACTAAATGGAGGAGTTACATGCAAGAAAATGGAGGATGAAGATTCCCTCTAGAAGCTTCCAATTTCTCCTACAACATGTGCTTATATGAAATTGAGCAATTAAATGATTTCTTTTTAAATTATAATTTTTCTTTTTGTGTGTATATGTGTGTGTATATTATTATAATAACTTTTCCAACCATATTCAATAAATTAATTTCTAACATAACCTCAAAATGATATAATAGAAATAACAATAGTACTAGCAAATTAAAATGGTAAAGGAGATATACTCAATAAAGAAAATATTCTAAAGATTGGAGATCCTTTAGACTAATATGAGTCATGTAACATGACAAAAATACTAAAATAATTTGGAGACACAAGTTCATATAATCATATTAGGACATGCTTAGTATTAATAACAAATATTGTTATATTTATAAATTATCCTCTAACTCAATGTTAAACTAGTTAAGAAAAAGATTAGGGAGATGTATCCTAAGATGCCATTAATGTTGAAAGAGGAATTAAAAAAGATGCTAAAAGAGGGATTCATATGACCAATTAGTTCTTAGCATTGGATCTCTAATGTGGTTCTTTTTGCTAAATTTTATGACCATGTTCTAATCTACACCTACATTAGAAATCTTTATAGTGATTCTTCAAAAGAGGATTTTTCTCTACCCAACATCTTTTATGGTTTTAGTTTCAATTATAGATAGCAAATGTTATCTTTATGGAAGTTTGGGGCTATAATTAGGACATGATAAAACCCCAAGAACAATAGAAAATAACTTTCATCACACCATGAGGTGTGTTTTGTTATGTTGTCATGCCTTTTGAACTAAAATTCACAACATCTTAGAAACAACCATGACGTTAATCTTCCATGACCTGATGCATAGTGTCTTAGAAGATTATGTTGAAGGCATCTTGGACAAATTTGAACAACAAATATATCATCATAAAAAATTGAGGAGAATCTGTGAACTTTTATGTCAACTAAAAGTAAGAATAAACCATAAGAAAGATGTATTTAGAAGTGTTCTCTTATTAGGATCATATTTAAGAGACACTATGGTAGATAATTCAAAATTGATGCCATTATTAACATGTCTCCCCAAATAATTTATCCAAACTTTGTAGCCTCCAAGGAAACATCAAGTAATTAGATGATATGAGACATTATCATTCACTGAATTATTAAATAAGTGAAATTTTAATGGAATGGTAATTACAAAAAAAAAAAATTGAGGACATAAACAATACTTGTTGAATTCTTTACTTATCATGCTTTTTATTGATGACAAGCCTTTGCTTCTACATGTATTGACCATGAAATTGTTGTGATCTTAATATATCATATTAAGATCCTAACACCATTAGAGGTCTATTAACACACAATGATGGAAATGACAAAGATAACATGAAATGTATTACACTAATCATACACTATTGGATTAGGAGACATGATAAATTCCCATATAAATACTATGTTTTATTGTTTTTTCATCTCATAAGCTAAAAAATTAAATGATACATGCTAGCACACATATTAGAATAAAAGTGGATCCTTTAAAGTACATGTTGTAAAAAAGTTATCTAGTGTATGTTGGGTGATGCTACTTTCTACATTTGCTTTTAACTTTATCTCTAAATTATCTATGAAAGGAAAAGTAATTGTCAATCAATTAGCTACAATATTATGTCCTACTTATGCCCCTCTCAATATTTGTTTCTTAATGAGCATATCTTGCATGATGACACTTTCTCTCCTTCAAACATATTTTTTTATGGTTCTAGATGCATGATTGGTTCAAGGTGATTGATCTTAGTACATTCATTGTGTGATCTTATACCATTATCATTTCAACTTGAATTTGCATGAACCGATAGTGTGGCCAAGTATGATGTACTAATTAACAATTCAATCAATCCTTCTAAGTTAATCATCAAATCATCATCCAAAAATCTCAAAAAAATCCAAAAACATAGGCGCATTTTAGTTGCATTATCATCCAAAATTCCAAAAAAATCCAAAAACATAGTGTTTACCTTTACATTCATCAATGTACTCCTAGGAGTCTTTCATGGCCTATACACGATCACAGAGCAAGAGAAATCAAAGATGTCAAAATGCCTCTTTCAAGCATGAACAAAATCATCCACTTATGTCTAGAAATGGCCATTCCAAAATGATTATATCAATGCTACATCTACCTCATGTGATTTCACACCAAATAGTAAATCCAATGATGACATCTTTCAAGTTTACCCCCAAAGGATATCCATAGTAAAAATCCAATCTAATTCATTCCTTTATACAAATCCCTTGTACAATTCAAAAATCCTAGATCCAATGCTACCATATTCTCCATTCCTAGTCAAACCTACAATAGAGAGTCCCATTCAAAATCCATTATTATAATGTCAAAGAGTTCAATCCTTCCAAGAATCTCAAACACATATCCAAACCCATACCTCGTATCAAGAGGATAATCCCATACCCCATATCAAGAGGATAATCCAAAGTCAAAAGAAACATGTCCTAACATAAATCAAGACCAAGATAACATGACTCTCCAATCTCATCCAATATTTGATCAAGATCCTAATTGTCAAGATTCTTATGAAGATCCCCTAATATTTTTGTATTTCATCCATGATGATCCCCTTCCATCTCAAGAGAAAAGTGTCATTCCAAGTCCCCATTCAACATCTACCTCCTAATCAAGATCATGATATTTCTTCCATCCCCTCTAATGATCCAATTCAAAATCAAGAGAAAAGTACAAATTTCAATGATACTCCTCCATGTCAAGATCAAAACATCCCTTCATCTTCTCATCCTAATCTCCCTTATGATCCTACTTCATCTCATCATCCCATTTCCTCTACCCAAGTTGTTCAAGAACCCATTACATATCAAATGGGTTCCTTCACTTTCATCCAATCCGGTCTACTTTATGATCATGTCATTCCTTTCATACCATATCCTCCTCAAAATGGACTCGCACCTTGTTTCAAAAGTGATAAGTATCCCATTGCTAAAAATATTTGTCAAAATATGCATTATTAAGGAAAAGGGTTAGGCCTACATGAACAAGGTATATTAGAACCCCTTCATATCAAAGCAAATCTCAATTATCATGGCCTTGGCTACATAGCTCACTCTCAAAATGTTGGTGTCCCTACTACATCCCATATTCCTCCATCTAAATCCAAGTAAACGCAGTCCCTATCCTTCAAATCCATTTTGGGTACTTTTATCTCAAAATCAAAGCATTCCTCCCTTTCATCCATCTTAAGACCCTACATCCCTCCATCCACTATCCATATGACCCCTAGCTCACAACCCAATTATCCTATCATAAATCAAGATCAACAAAGGCACGCTTCTTGAGAACCTTCCAACCATCTACCTACATCAACCCATCCAAAAGACTTTCATATCATTCCTATTCATCTATGAATCACATTCCCTTTGGAATAAATTTGGATGCCAAGCATAAAATCCACAACTCCAAAAATCTACATACATCCAAATATCAACATGTCAAATCTAAAAGATATGTCAAATCAAAGAAAAATTTGATCCAAAAGCAAAAACAAAAATATAAAATTGTGTGGATTGATAGCTCTCTTATAGAAGGAATACATTCTAAAGGACTAGAAATGAAAGAGAATTCAAAAACCATGTGGATTCCCAAGTCACTTATAGAAGCATAGTATCGTAAAAAAAAATCAAAATTGGCATCCAAACTTGTTATTCACAAGGATTCCTTCATTCCTCCATCTAAACATATCTCACATTTCAAACCTATTTTGGTTCTCTATTTCCCAAAATCCACTATCTTAGATACTTCATTAATTTTTGATTCTTATGTCTTGAAATCGACATCCACTTCTCCATCAAAATCTCGAAATCCAAAATCCATTTGTCCTCCATCACTCCACCACCCCCCTCAAAGTGTGTGCCAGAGTTGATCTTGAAGATATTTCCATCCACCTAGGCATAAATTTTCCAACATCCTATCCATTATCCAATACCTATTTTCCATCCTTTCACACCTTCCATCCAATCCTTTGCATAAATCCTTTCCCCATTCCATCTTATCATCCATTCCATTTCCCTTTACCATCACCTTACTAACGTTTTTTAGCATACCTTCAATAGCCATGGTCCATTGTAGCACATCTTTTAAGGGTACCATCCAAATAATAAGATACATGAGTCCTTCCACCGTCTTCTATCATGCATCCATTATCTTCCAAAAAGTCAAAAAAGTCAAAAAAAAAATCCTAATGAAAACTTGGCAAACATGCATCTCATGTAACATAAAAAATAAGAAAACAAGTAAAAAGAAATAATTTGTTAAATGGTGAAAACCACTTCTTGTGGCATCTTGGGAAAGTACCATGATGAAAACTTGGAAAACATACATCATGTGTAATCCATCATCCTCTTGCACTCTACACTAGGGGTGAGTTTCATCTGTGCTATCGTACCTACCACATTTCCCATTATCCATCTTGTTTTTCCAACTTTGATGTTGACAAGGCTAAAGATCTCCATAAGCATCATGCATCCTATTAGCTTCACATTATCCATACCTTGCACTTTGTATCCCTTATCTTATCCCTTATTATCTTTGATATTTCTTATCCTATTCATACCCTATCTCTATCCTATCCAAATTCATCGATTGGTCTTAATAGAATCTAAGGACATAAAACACAAAACATGTTTTCACAAACCTCTTGACATGTCCATTCCCATGGACCACATGTCATTCGATGCACCATGATAACACCTTACATTGTCATGCAAATCCCTTAGATTGGATAAACATGTGGTCCCATCATGAGATAATCATTGGAAACCAAATTAGCTCCGATTCCATAATAAGCTACCTCCATCTTTTACCTATCCATTTCCATCTCGCCAGTTCATTCATCCATTTATAATCTAATATGCCTTGCTAGACATTGGGGCAAATAAATACATCATGCTTGAGAATAAACCTCGACATATATCTTTTACCATAATCAATGATCTATACACCTTTCAAAGATAAAATATATATATATCAAAATGCGAAAAAAAAATAAAAATAAAAATAAAAATCAAACAATCTATCAAAATCCCCCCCAAAAAATTAAGTCTCAAAAATCCCCCAAAAAATCAAATAACCCTAGAAATCCCTTAAAATAAAAAAATAATCAAAACACAAAAACAATCAATCAATCATGATTCACACTAAATATCCCTTACAAAGACATTTCAATAGATAAAAATGCAAAATAGATCAAAGTGTTGAACGTAACAAATCATGCATCAACAAACAAACTACCAAGCTAGCCTACAAACTAATCGATCAACTGCCTACTAGTTTAAGCATCATAGTCAAACAACGTGCCTTTACAGATACATTGTTCCTCAAATAGTTACCCTACCAAATATTGTGCCCTAATGGATACAAATTTTTTCTACAATGAGTATCCTATCAAATAATCATCCTATCCAAAAACACGTATCCCTGGCAAAAAGATCAGTATGGTTGTTGACTCATTTGGTCCAGAGAGTCTTATATATTATTTTATTTATTTTTACATCATGTTTCGATGCTACTCAAGGATATCTATAAGCAATTAGATGAGCCAAGATGGGACATGATTTTATTTTTAGTTTGTCTTGATAATATTGTTGGGGCAATTAAGTTCCTTGTGTGTGATTGGGGTTCCATTTGGTATAATCAAAGCATCTTATGCAACTCAAAGCTCATCAAACGATTTCTTGCATAAGGATTTACATGCATTGTGTTTACTTCCTCACATATTTTGACAAGGATCTATTGTCACTAGTATGAGAAGGCATTCCTTGTCCACAATGTGTCTGTTAATGCAAATGGATACTCCTCACCTTGGTCTTTCCATACCTTGGTGCAATACATTCATTTGCCACATAATAAGGCTCTATGATGATATTTTTGTACACCACTAAAATCACAATAAGAGTTCAACATTATTTAACCATCCACTCCAATCAATCAATTAGTATCATTATATCTAATCGATTTGATCAATCGAACTTATTTGCATCTAATATCAATCAACTCTTTTATATCATCAACTAATATTATTCACTTCTTACTAATGATTCTTCTACTTGGTCATATTTCCTATTGACTATTTCCATATGATCATATATCATTTGTCTTATACAGGATGTGTCTTTCTTGAAACTAGATGATTATATATCTCTTTGTCCTATACAAGATGTGTCCTTCCTGAAACTAGACTTGATCTTTACCAATCAATCTAATCAATTTGTAAAACACTCCAACCATCTCTTCTATCCAATCAAACCCATACATGTCATCAAGCTAACCATTCTTCCATCCCTCTTATAACATTATTATTCTTTTGGGATATCATTCATGTCTTTAATGCACAAACAATCTCTTGAGGGGGCATCATATCTCCATCCCTTAGCATATTGGGGCATTTTTTTCACTTTTTCTTTGAAACAATGCTACTTCGAACATTGTCTCAAAGAGGGGAAAAATGTAGACACCTAAAATTGTCCCTCACATGCAAACATGAATTTTATCCTCTTTATCGATTGAATAATTTTAATCTAATTTTACTCTTTCAAATAAATGTTATTCCTCCATTTTAAGTTCACAATTCAAGTTTCTGTCAAATTCGTAATCAATTAATCATTTGCCTCCTAACATTAACTAAATAATCTTATTATTTTATTTTATTTTTTTGATCGGTAAGAAGCCAGAATATTTTATTAATTTATAAACAAGATTACATGCCCTGCTTGGTGTGGGCACCGATAGGAAAGAATGGAGAGGAGAAAACCTCTGCCCTTGCTCGAGACATTAAGTCCAGTTAAATAATGTTATTTAAACTCTACAACATTTATAATTACATCATTTCCATCTTGAATCTTTCCTTTTGGACTAAGTATACTCATACAGGTCCAAGTGTTCTTCTCTTCTAACTATTGTAATGTAAGTATCCCATCATGGGGATGCTCCTATCGACATTATGCCTTCAATCTCTTTAGTATCTTTCTTTATTTATCTTGATTCACAGGCTTCCTTCTAGCACTGTCACCTGCAAAATAAATCTCAACACCACCCTACAACATACCACTTCATGATTTGTTAGCCCAATTATGTATAAACAAACAATTTTAATATAAAATGGTTTGCAAAACACTTTCCACTATCGCTATTACAACCATGACATCTTTTATATTGAGACAACAAAGAATTCCTTTTAATGTTGACTGCAAGATGAAAGATTACCCAGGTTACAATAGCATTGTGAGAAGTAACCTTGCCTATCCCCATTCTAGGATAACACCTTTTATTGCATAAAGTCAAATAGATCATTAACAAAGCCAAGGCCTTGAAAAGGAAAGGATAAACTATCCTCCCTAAAGAACTGAAATCCCATACCACTCATCCAGAAAAGTTTCAATCCCATTATATTTTCGTTAACATAAGATTTCATTTTCTTTTCCACAAAGGCTGCATATGACTTCCAGATACTTTCGAGAGACTATGTATGTGAATATATATATATATATATATATATATATATATATATATATATATATATATATATATATGCCTCTGTGTGTGTGTGTGTGTGTGTGTGTGTGTGTGTGTGTGTGTGTGTGTGTGTGTGTTCTTATATATATTATACTACGTGAAGAGTCTAAGTCCCAGAATACCAACATGTGTGAATCATCAAGAAATTAAAAAATATCTGTTCATCCTTATACCAGGATTTCAATTGTTCCTTAAGAGAACTGAGCCATAAACCATAAGTGAGTCCAACGATTATATTATTTGTTTTTCAAAATTAGCCAGAAATACACCATGAAATGGAAAATGCTAAAGGACAGGTAGAGATATCTGATTATAAACCTGAGGGATACCTTCATAAGGCTCATCAACAAATTGCATATGTCTGATAGGCCTTAAAATAAATCCCAGTCCCAGGTCTCTCAAACCCGCCTTAGAACAATTTAGGATACCTAGCCACAGAGAATTAATAAAAGTAGCGAAAATCCCAGCCTACCTCTTCCTATATATATATATATATATAGAAAGGAAAAAAACTCTGACTAAGAGCAAAGATAGGCATGCAGGGGATCACGCCAGAGTAAGCGCTGAGAGGGTGGATATATATATATAGAAAGGAAAAAAACTCTAACTAAGAGCAAAGATAGGCATGCAGGGGATCACGCCAGAGTAAGCGCTGAGAGGGTGGATAAACCACATTTTGATAATATCTGTATGAATATATATATTCACAAAATTATCCCCTTAAACCCAAATGTGAGGCCGGCTATATCACCCATATCTATATATATATCTATGCAAAATTATGAGAATGCACCCAAATTAGAGCAGACAATTAAATAAATTTGATGCGGGAAGAACACAAAGCTGGAAATTGAACAAATTAATAACATAGCTAAGCTAAATATAATATTAACATAAAAATCCATATGTATGTATTACCTTTAATAGAACTTAAAGCAAAAGTAGTCATTAGGTATCAAAGGATTCCTATCGGAGCCAAGAGAGATGATATAGTAAACAAAAGAGAAACAAAAAAACTGCCCCGCAGAAAGGGATTAAGTCCTAGGACTCTGGAGAATCCCGATTCCTTCTCGACCGAACCTAGCTTGCAGATGGTCCTGAACTAACAGGAGATTCTCCTGGTCTGAAGGCAGGGGTAGAGGGGATCTCTACATCATTAGGGACTACTTCAATGTCTTCTTCCTCGAGATAGTTAGCCAACCATCTATTACAGGGTGATTTTTTAACATGCAGAAGCCACATGAGGAAGAAAAAATATCTCTGTCTTATCGGATTGTAGGTCGCAAAGGCAGCCTCATCTTCTATTTCCAAGATTGGAAATCTTGGCACCGGTTTGTTTTTCCATATGAACTTGTCATAGTTTCAAGGCTTAGGAACAGTTAAATCTTCGTGCACATTGATGACAACCCTATCCAATTCACCCAACAGTTCCTTCTTGAAGCCACTTTTGCATAATTTCATAACCACCTCCCTATCCTTCTCAAAGTGCATGGCCACTGCTAGAAACATTGCATCTATATCAGAGTTGGCCCTAGTTCGGTCATCATTCTTGATATACTCTTCACCTAATATTTTCTTAACTGCCCGAACAACCAGGACATTAGGTAAGACAAGAATGCCTTTCAATCTATCTTCTTTGATGTCCCCTGAAAATGTCATTTGTCTCTTAAGCCCAACTAGCCTCAGTGGTGTATCCATAATGAGCTCAATTCACTCAGATCATCAGACAACCCAGATTACACTAGAAGAACCGACTGCTCTATATAGAAGGATAAATGAAGCCACTACTATAGTAATTGTGCTTGTAAAGGCATCGTAAAATATAGCTCTGCTATCTTGAAAAGGACCTATTTAATCACTTAAGAGTGTCAGAGAGGGATGAATGAAGGGCCACGATGCAAAGAAAATGGTGAAAGACTATCCTCAAGATCAAGGTAATTAATACCAACGAAGTTAATTGAACTCTCTACGTACTAGTCACAACTAGCACGCGAGACAAGGAAGGTCAAATCAGTGTCTCTATTTATGTCACCGGACTAGAGGTTTTAATTCGAGTAGAAGAGAAGGCTATGCAAGACAACATATATATATATATATATATATATAAATGTATATATGAATGTAAATACAAATGCAAAAAAAATCGGTGAGAATATATATACTTATAAACATATATTTCTATATATATGAATATATCTCTCTATATATAGTTTTATATATATGTATATATATAAATTAGATATATATATGTGTGTGTGTGTGTGTGTGTGTGTGTGTGTGTGTGTGTGTGTGTGTGTGTGTGTGTGTGTGCGTGCGTGCGCGCGTATATATCTATATGTGTGTGTGTGTGTGCGTGCGTGCGCGCGTATATATCTATATGTGTGTGTGTGTGTGTGTGTGTGTGTGTGTGTGTGTGTGTGTGTGTGTGTGTGTATTTATATATATGTGTATATCCGTATATATCAATATATATACACCCATATATATATACTAATATATGTCTACATATGCACCATTTAATATATATATATGTTTGTATATATATATATATTTATATATACCTATATATACATGAATATGTTTATATTTATATTTTTATACATCTAAGAAACTGTCAGATGAGAGAAAGTAGGAATATGTAAAGTTCTTCTATATATTTGCATAATTAATATTTTCTGATAGGGAGTTTGCTAGGAAGTGCTCAACAAGGATGTTTTAAGTCTAAATGGTTCAATTTGTTTCCCAAAGACTTGTTTGAGGCTGTTGTATATGTTTCCAAATCATTCTTGTGGTTTTAATGCCAAGCACTCATGCATCACTTTCCAAACAAATTCCCCTTTTGAGTGAGCTCATTCCCTTGCTCATCCACTATTAGCTATATCCATCCATTACAACTTTCTTACACATTCCTCTATCCTTTGGGCATTATTCTGATTGTTCTTTGTCATTACAAGCTGCTCCAAATGGTTTAGGAACCTAAGCAAAAGTATTGTCTTTGACCTTGTGTAATTTTGGGGTAATTAAGCATTTTTGGTCTTCTTACTCAAACCCTTTGCTAGACTACAAACCACAAATGTCTCTGTCATACTGTTAAGAAGGTGGAGGGGTGTCCTTCAATGTCCCTAGATAGCTATCCATAGGTTCTTCAAGTTCTACCAAACCCAAACCAATCGGGTTCTTGAAAAGTGTGAGTTTTGCAGTCAAAAGGCTTGTAGCCCGTGGAGGCCTAATTGGCACCTTTTTGCTCACCCAACCCAACGATGGGAAATTCCTCCAAAAAAATTGATTTGGATGGCATTTTAGAGGTATATTCTAATATATTTTCATGGTTTAGGCCATTGTTAATGCAAAATGAGGACTGTCCACTATTTATGACACTTTTGTAGGGTTTGGTAGGGTTTAAACCCAACCACATTGGGAAGTCATTGCAACTCCACTAACCAAGCTTCCCAACTGAAGTATACCTTCTGCCATATCATGTAGGACCTTTCTTTACTACTGTCCTATAGGCATTAGTCCAAACACATGGTGCACAAACTGAAAATCTAAAACATGTAAGTGACTGTTACAAAAAACCAGTCATAGCAACCTCACTGTTACAACTGCATTCCAAGGTATTAGAAGTTCATTCCAAACTCTTCCATGGCAATAATAAATCTCCAAACACTTATGAGGTTCTTATAGAAATATTGAGGCGTGTTTTCAAAGCTTGAATAGGCTCTTGAAGTACCTTTTGCACATATTGTCATTAAAAAAATAGTGAATTCATTGTCATACAATCAAACTGAGAATGTTTAATAAGAAGTACCCTGCTCTGAAAAACCAAGGTGACTCACAATACCCTTGGAAACATATTCAAACCTCTGACTCATACATTTGTTCACTCCAATTATTCTTGGGTGCAAATTTTGAGTTCTTGTTCATGATACTAGCCAAGTAATCTATACTTGCCTAGTTTTCACTCAAATCCATCCTCCAAACATAGTTATGACTCAAAAAGAAATATATACACAATGTGCATGCAAAACCAACTTGACCCAATCCATTTTGGTGGGATCTTAGGCCTGGATTAGTCAAGTTGTGGCATTTTCCAACCCCAAACCCTTGACAGGGTAGTGAGCACACAAAATGAAAGAATTTTTATTTCACCAACTTGCAAAAGAAAAACCAGTGCAAAGATCACTTGGGGAGCATTGAATATTCAATAGGAACACTTCCCAGAAGGTACAATATGGACAAAAAGTGCATGGCATGCACATCCTATACTATGTAGTGGCTCATCATTGAATAACATATAATCTATATATTCAAAATGTAGTCAAAGTTGATAATCATGCATTCCTGACTACACGAGTATCCTCTTTTACTATAAATCAAGTATAAATGTAAAATTTTCAAGTAATTCTCTTATAAAATACAGGACATGTACAATTTTATTGGGTTGATCAAGTCAAATAACACGGTACAATAGGTAAAAATAATACTACAAATATATTACTAGCATCTTAAAAGAAAACACATAATACATTAGGAACACCCACAAGACATTTAGTTGAAGATATGGAGACTCATGGGTGAATGAAAGTTTTATCTAATTAATTTATCTTTGTCTTTGAATTTTTATCTCTTCATTAAGAGCTAAAACTTTCAAATTCTCCAACCGACTAATAAACTCTCCACTCACTAAATGATATACAATCCCCTATATTTATTAATGATTTGAAATTAAACCAGTTTGTACAAAAGACAATGAATTCTGAAATTGGTTCTTGCATCTCTCTTATAAAGTTTGATTCAGTAATTTTACTCTTCTCTTGAGGTTTGACAATTCTATAGTGAAATATTTTATTTTTGTGTTGTCAGTTTTTTTTTTAAAATTTAATCCTAAAGGCTTATAGCTAGTCTAAAGTAAAACACAAAAATAAGGATAAAAGTGAGAAGATATTGGAGAGATCATATACCATTCTACTACTTTTGTATTTGGTTTAATAAATATTTACAACAGAGGTCTACTTTGCACAAAATTGGAAATAATTGTAGAGACAAATCCTTATAGATAAATAACCCTTAACTCCTAATAGAAATAAACAAACAAATCAATGAAAATAACTTTTGTATTTATTCGGGGTATTTCCTTTTATTTTACTACTAAGTATGATGGAGTTGTTACATCATATGTATGTTTGAAAACAAATGCACTATGCAGATGCTGTTTTTTTTTTTTCTATTCAAAGATAAGAATTATAATCTTCTACTTTATTATGGACTTTCTTTAGTTATACAACACAAAAAAAATATGAATCTATAACTCAATTTGGTTATCTAATTGTTGAAAGATTATTTTCTGCTCTACTTACAAATTTTTGTCCAGTTGTGTTCTTTCCTATTTATACAATGCCTTGAAATAGTGTCATGCCTCCAAATAGTTTAGTATACTTGCATCATCAATAATGGCTTTTGACATGATA
Source organism: Cryptomeria japonica (assembly GCF_030272615.1). Classification (NCBI taxonomy): domain Eukaryota; kingdom Viridiplantae; phylum Streptophyta; class Pinopsida; order Cupressales; family Cupressaceae; genus Cryptomeria; species Cryptomeria japonica. The sequence continues at coordinate 364,546,457 of NC_081408.1, read as the reverse complement.
AACTCTAGATTAAATCATGACCATATAGTTCAACTTTTATCAAATTTTGGAAGAAAGTTGTAAGAAGACTATTTACAATATATATATTTCCAGAAAGTACTGATTTTCTGAACATTACTATGTAGATTGTGTTAAGCTTTGTTTGTTTTGAATGACATTTGGCCTTTGTAGAGGTTATAGCTTTACTGATCAATAACCCAAGAGCTAATTTGTTTGTTTTGTCTATTTGACTAAAGTAGTTTGCCGCTGAATTTTCTCATTGATTATGTAGTTTTATTAATGAAATTCTACTTCCAATTTTTTTTTGGTACATGATAGGTGAAAAGTAATCTGCCTTTGCTGCTGATGTAGTCACAACCTCCTAGTATAATTAATGATAATTTTCAACCAGAAGAGAATGTGTATCGATAAAGATTCCAAACATGGATGTTCTCTACCATCTTCCTTTTCAACAATCATTATTTGGAAATGCGGAGGAGTGAGAGAGTATGCATTTATACTTGTGATAGAACATATAACTTTTTATGTGGACAACAATCAATGAAATATATATTTAAAAATATGGGGTTTTAGAGCTACCGAATTTTGAGCTTCAACATAAGAATTTTGTAGCCTTTTTAATGGCAATATTGATTGAGTGTTGAGAATTTATTTTCGGAGATGTGGCAAGAAACATTGTTTTTTTTTTTTTTGGTTTAAGCATCATTTTTTTTTTAAACGAGAATATTGGTTGAAGTTAGTTTTAAAGTGGCAACTTTATTATTTTCTAGGTGTGCAGCCACAAGATGAATGATTGTCATCAATGCATGTAATTAAAATTTTTTTTAGATAGAATATTATTCGTATTTAATCCATAAAGATTATGAGTTGCCTTGGTGGCGGGAAAATGTATTCAAAACTCCAGATTAATAGTGCTAAGCAAAAACAATCTTCTCTTTCAGTTGAATATTTTTAATTTCAAATCATGAGTCATAATTTGTCTGGTTAAAGTCTTGAACACAGTCATGGGCCTAGAATCAATTTACTATAATAAATTTTTAGATTATTTTGAGAAGTAATGAATGAAAGTGTTGAGCAAACTGGAAGATTTGTAGTTACAAAAGTGATTTAACAGACAAAATTAATGTATGTAATATTTTATATCATGAATTTTTTTTATCTTTCATCAATATGTAAATTAAATTAATCTTATAAAGTTTCAAGAAAATAGGATGTAATTTGTTTGAAATATTTGGCTTATAACTAAACCCTAGCATTTGTTTATTTCCATTGTTTTGGCTCTTCATGACTATTGAATTAATTTATGAAAGGGGGTAAATACTTTGGTAAATAATTTATGGGGAATCTAATCATAAATAAAAACCTAAAGTAAAGAGAAATTACTATTTTGTTGTGTTCATGATTTATTTTCTAAGGTGTAATGCAAATAAAATTGGATGATCTTGTGTAGGTTGTGCAGATTTGGCTCTGATACCAAAATGTAATGGTACTTTCCCCTTATGATTTATTAAGTATCAGTAGTGGATTAAACTTTTACCTAAGATAGATAATTTAATATTAAGGTGTTAAATTCACTATTTATTAGTAAGTGTTTACACAATATTTTAATAAAGTATCAAAGTAATTTATTCAAGTAATGATAAACTAATTACTCAGAATATATAAAACATTGAGATAATGATTTGCAATGGTGAAACATTATGGCAATGACTATATGAAATTGATTAATACATATCTGTAAATCACAGAGACACTACTTTCTTGCAGGTAGAGGATTAGTTATAGGTATGGGGATTCCAAGCAAGGGAGCACTCTGGGAGGACACAGTTCTTACACAGAACCCCACATGACTTCACGACATGAAATAAATACAGCCCTAGCTAGGACACTCCTGGGTGTACGCTCTACCCCGATTTGGACACACACTGTATGCCCCTTCTCCAATGCCCAATGCCCAACCACCAGACCCTTAACTATCCCCTCTCTTGTGCTCCTTTCAATTAAACCTTCTCTGTATTATTCTTTGTGTATCCCCTCCATACCTCCAATCATTATTAATTTAAATAATACCAAGGGTGGTTACAAAAGTCACACCCTTTCATTATAATAATATTTTTTTAATTACTTTGATTTATATATTTCTTTATTACAAATTCTTTCACAGGAAAAAGTCCCATAACAAATATCTAGCTTGATAAGCATACTCGATTCCTTGTTTTGTTGGATGAAATGAATGGCCTCTTGGGAAATGACAATACCATAAAAAATAGACCTACCTGGGACAAAAATGTTGGCTTGATGATGATTGTAATGAATGACTTCATATATTGTCATTGATGGAACATGTATACACACACATATGATCACATTGTCTACCGATATTGCTTCAAAGTCACTTGTATTGCAACCGATATTAGAAGTTTTATTTGTAATGGTTTAGAGAGTGTCAAACCGGTACATATAGACAACCGGTATATAAAGGATTGACCCGACACCAACTTGAAGATCTAGTGGAGATTATCAAAGATGTAATGGAGGACAATCGGTTTACAAGTTGACATGGTTAACTCCAACCAGTATCGGTGTTCCAACTGGTATTCACTGATTGTGTGATGAGTTATCCTAACCGATAAATTTTGGTGGTAATTTGTGATGAGTTATATTTGATTGTCTAGATACATTACACCTAGGAAATTGTGATATAATTCCTAAGGCCAACATGAAATCAAAATGTCTATATAATGACAATATGTTGATATAAGATTATATGTGATATGAGATGATTTGATACAAAGATAGAAGTGTTAAGTTGTTGAAGACATTGCACAGTATGATGGTTATGTACTTTTGAATGCGTAGAAGAGGATCTATTTAAGCAAGTTGTGCTACTTCTAGATCACACCACCTATTGTTTTCTAAATACTACATCAGTTAAATCCCCTAACCAGGTAAGCTCTAACAAGATTCATCGTACAAATACTTTAACAAGGTGATCCATTAGTTTGGATTCATAAATCCTCTATCGAGGTTACTCCTAACAGGGTACTACCTTTAACAGGGTATAGCTTTTAACAAAGCTTTGGGATTTTTAACAAGATTCGCTCCTAGCAGAGCACCTTTGTATACCTTAACTTGTTAGTTACCTATTACTGTAGACAGTTAACTTGTGAGTCTCATCTCACCGTGGTTTTTCCCATTTGGGTTTTCCATGTATAAACACTTGTGTTATGATGGATGTTTTACTTATTGTGGATTCTTTAATATCATTTTGAATAGCATGCATATTGTTGATTAAACTTGTTAAGTATTTCTATCAGTCAGTGTTTAAAGTAGTATTGTTTTTGGTGTCACTGATTTACCCCCCCCACCTCTCAGTGCTTTATAAGTTTATCAAAAACCAATTTGATCTTCACTTATTAGGAGAGGGAGCAATTTCTGCAGTCTATTGGTGATAGTTTTGGAGAGCAGTTTGTAAATAGTATTGCATAGAGATATTGGTCTCAAATCGTCAAAGTTGTCTACCTTTTCCTTCTTAGGAATAAGGGTAATAAAAGTGTTATTGATTTTCTTGAGCATCTTACCTAAGTTTCTGACTCCCTCCAATGCCCTCGTTACATCATCCCCAATAAAATGCCAGCACTTCTAAAAAAAGGTAGTTGGGAAGTCATTAGGCCCTGGAGCCTTGTCAGGGTTCATCTACCTTAGGGCTACTTTCACTTCTTCTTTGGTAAAACTGGCACCTAGACTCTTGTTATGCACGTCAGTAATAACTTTTGGGATATTGGCCAGGGTAGCATCTCGGGAGCTTAGGTTAGAGCCTTCCCAATTATTTAGGATATTCTGAAAATACTTCACTACCTCTGTTACAATTAGGTTAGGGTCTTCAGTATAATGGCCATCGCTCAATCTAATTTTAGTTATTATGTTAATTGGTCTGCTTTGTTTAGTGCTATTGTGAAAAAACTTAGAATTCCTCTCTCCATCACTTAACAATAACTCTCTAGACTTTTGGCGCCAAAAAAATTCCTCCTTAGCTATTATATCCTCATAATTCGCTAGTACCCTTTTTTCTTCCTTGAAAAAAGTCTGATCCATCCCAATATCCATAACTATTCTATTGAGCGCACTGATCTAGTGCAGGAGCACTTCTTCTGACATGGAGGCAAATGAAGCCATTTTGGTATAGAACATGGAGTCAAGGGTCTAAGGGACCTAAAAATGATTTAATAAATCCTATTAAGGCATTTGAATGTAATAGGAAGAATGAAATGAGTTATGAGTGCAAATGGGCGTATAGGGGTCATTAAGTCTAAATATGTAAAAATGGCACAAAGGATGCCTAATGAGTTTAATTAGGTTGTGTTGAGTCACTTTGATGTAATAAGGCTCAAATAAATCCTTTGGTGTTGATAAATTAGGATTAAGGGGATTATGTCTAGTGTTGTCAAATTCAAATTTAAAAATCCAACGGTTAATTAGCCAAACAAGATATTTAAGTGTTTGTTAAGAGAAAGGTGGTTATGGTCAATTTGGGGAAGGTTGTTATTGACTTATAACTCATGTCACATGAACTGGAAAGGCAAGGTTGAAGTTTGGAAAAGGAATCACAAATGCATTGTACAAATTGCTCTTTTTGAATATAGAAATATGAAATTACTTGCTAGATTTGGTTTGTTTCCTTTCATTTTTGGATTGGAAATGGATTGCAGGTGATTCATTTGGGTATTGATGAGAAATTGAATCCATTTTGAAGGTTTTTACATCTATTTTTGATCATTTATTTTGACTGTCCCAAAGAACCCTGTTGTAGGTGCTCTTTTTGTGTTAGTTTGGAGTCAAAATGAGAAGTTAGGGCTCATTCCTCTATATGTCATTACTGTTACTTAAGGAATGAGACCCTATCAGTGTATTTTGAACTAGTCCTTTGACAAGAATATAGGGAAAAGAGATTGAGTTGGTGATCACCAAGAAGAGTGATTGTTTGTGTGAGAAAAAGCATGAAAATGGAGGCATGAGTATAGCCGTACAAGAATTAGCTTAACAAGGTGGTGTTTTTATGTTGGAAGATTTTTTTGGGGGTTTAATAAAAGGTTAAATGACCCTTGGTTGATTCTAGAAGTGAATGGAGGAGTGGTTTTGAGAAAGCCCTAAGTTAGAAGGCCTAAAAAGGAGGGTTTGGTATCTAACCTATCAAATGAGTGTGTTTTGCCTTAAAAGTTGGAAAATATATTGTTTTGGAACATTTTTCAAGACTATTTTGTGGTTTGGTGTTGTGGTCATACCATTTGTTGGTACTTGCCTCGAAAAAGAGTGCTAATTGGGCATAGTCGGTGTGTAGCAGGGTACTGGTCAGGGTATTTTGTCCAAAGGAACCATAGTTGAGTTTCACACATGTTATGAAACTTCCAAAAGAGTATCTAGAAGCCCAATTTATTTTGTAAGTGTTTTGGGGAAAAGTTGAACTAAGTCTAAAAAATTGATTTGGCGGGGCTACTAGGATAAGGCCTAGGTTGCGCCCAGGTAAGAGGGTTTTGTGTAAACCAAGAAAATGGGTATGTGTTTATTGTTGAGACAAGTTGGTTGGGGCATGTGAAGACCCTAGATGATGTTAGTTTTATTGATTGCGTTGTTATTCCAAATTTGAGTTCTTTGGTGAAGAAGAGGACTAGAAAACCTTGAGGGTTTCTAAGGTCAAGTTAAAAAAACAACAAGTATTGCCTATTGGGGTGTTTTTAGACAATCTACCTTTTCCTTCTTAGGAATAAGGGTAATAAAAGTGTTATTGATTTCCTTGAGCATCTTACCTAAGTTTCTGACTCCCTCTAGTGCCCTTGTTACATCATCCCCAATAAATGCCAACAATTCTGAAAAAAGGCAGTTGGGAAGCCATTAGGCCCGGGAGCCTTGTCTGGGTTCATCTACCTTAGGGATAATTTCACTTCTACTTGGGTAAAACTGGCACCTAGACTCTTGTTCTACACTTCAGTAATAATTTTTGGGATGTTGGCAAGGGTAGCATCTCGGGAGCTTAGGTTAGAGCCTTCCCAGTTATTTAGGATATTCTCAAAATACTTGATTTCCTCTTCTGCAATTAGGTTAGGGTCTTCAGTATAATGGCCATCACTCAATCTAATTTTAGTTATTATTTTAATTGGCCTCCTCTATTTAGTGCTATTGTGAAAAAAATTAGAATTCCTCTCTCCATCACTTAACCATAACTCCCTAGACTTTTGCCACAAAAAAACTTTCTCCTTAGCCATTATATCCTCATAATTCACTAGTAACCTTTTTTATTCCATGAAAAAAGAGTGATCCATCCCATTATCCATAACTATCCTATTGAGCACACTGATCTCACCCTCTAGTCTGGCCTTTGTTTCAAAAATATTACCAAAGTGCTTTTTATTCCACCTTAGCAGGTTATTCTTAACCACCTTCATCTTGCTAACAACATTAAAAAGTATGGACCCTATGGTTTCTGACTCTTTCCACCATTTCTCAATCAGTCCCAAGATCCTATCATACTTCAACCACATGAATTCAAATTTAAAAGGACACATTCTAGGTTTGCATTCCTCTGTATTTGATAACTGAATGGGATAATGATCAGAGCCAGAGATAGGAAGGACTTCTACATCAAGTGAATTAGGGAATTCGATCAGGCTTCCCTAGATTAAAGAACCTATCCAATATTTCCTCTATGAAGCTAAAGCCTAACCTTCTATTGTTCTAGGTATAAGTTTCCTTCACTATCTTAATCTCCATAAGACTGGTTCTCTATACCCAATCACTAAAATCCTTCTCTGATTATGACCTTGTCCTGATCCCACCCCATTTCTCTTTTGGGTCCAAGATGGAATTAAAGTCTCCCCCAATGATACAAGTCTAGTTAGGGATTGTTTTTAGAAATAGATCTAGGTCCCTCCATGTCCTTCTCTTATCCTTATTTTGTGTTGGACCATATACATTTATAAGCATGAAATGAAAGTTGTTTTTGATACTTTTAACCCAACCACTCATCCAATGTGCCTAGCTATTAACCATCTCAAAGGAGACCATTCTAGGATCCTAGATTACAGCCAAGCCACATAAGGCTCCAATAGTCAGATGTCCTACCATTTCCCTAATGCCTAATTTTTTCTTAAAGATCTCAATATCATCTAAGTTAAGCTTAGTTTCATGTATCATAACTATCTTAGAACTAGTAGATGCAATGCAACGTTTTATGATCCGCTGCTTGTTATGCCCCTAACATTCCACGAGAGGAGTTTCATGTCTCCTTGGGAAGGCACTTTCCCTTCCCTGCATCAAACATAAAAGTTAATTTTACTTGGCCTTTTGTAGACCCATCCAGATTTCTCAATTCTGATAGAGATTTCTCGCCTCTTCTTTTACATCATTTTGCACAATCCTAGGTTTCCATGCCCCACTCATTTTGATCAATCCCCAAAACATCCATCCTAAATTCCCCAACCTCTTCATCTTCATTGCCCAACCCTTCCCCTGGCTCATCCTGATTGCTTGCCTCCCCTACCACATCTTTTAATTCCATAATCTCTACAATTAAGGCTTGTTTCTGGAGTGCCAATTTATCTTCATCAACAATTTCCTCTATAAATCTATCCCTAAGATCGTTAATGACTTCATTACAGGCTTGGTTGATTGAATCCTCCTTCCTCTCTCCAATTGAACCATCCTTGTCACATGGTGACATATTATCTCTACCCTCCAACATCTCAGGGTTCCACTTTACCAACTCATCAGCACAAGCCACCCTTTTAGTGATATTGATTATCTCTATAGCCATCGTGAGGGTCTCATGATAGGGCTTCTGACTCCCACCTACCTTGTTTCTTGGTCTCTAACCCTTTACTGAGACCACTCAGGATCTCCCCCTCAATTCTTCCCAACTCGTGATTATGTTCACCCTTATGAGATGAAGGTGTTGATATATTATCATGTGAAGGATTTACCAAACCGGGCTGAGTATATCCTAGCAAAGGACAATTCCCATAAAAAATTATAGTCTCATTATTTTCTGGGGGCTTCTCAAGTGCTAGTAGGGAAGCAAAGAGAAGTTCCTTATCTGGCTCAAATTATCCTTCTTCAAATTTAGAGGAAGGGGTTGGGATTGAGGCCACCTTAATCAACCTGGATGGACACCCAACGCCCTTAGAGCCCTCTTGTATTATGGTTGAATTAGCTAAATTTAGGGGATTTGTTATCGAGGGTTTGTGAGCTTTAATTTTCTTTCGTACAAGAGAGGAGGGTGATAACTTAAAGGCTAAGTGATTCAATACCATACCATCATAAAGTTTGGGTTCTAAATGGTATTTACAGTTAGCAGTAGTGAAGATTATTGGTTTAAGCTGAGGTGAGCAGGAATCCAAATTGATAAGCATTTTAATATCTGAAGAATGACACCAGTTCCTCTCAAGACCAATAAAACCCCCAAGGCAATCCCCAATATTAAATAGGATTTGGGCATGCATAAGTTCTACTGGGATATATTTAAATCTAACCCATTTTAAATTTTTCTGAAACTTATACATGCTAGGGAAAAAGTTCGGCTGCCAATCTATGAAATTAAAATTATGACTACGATAAAATACAAATTTACCAGTTAACAACTCCATTTTTAATGATTACCTTATACAATCGATAAACAAAAAATCATTAGGGAGGATAGTAATACTTACTTGACCCACATAAGTCTCTTCCAGCCAATGGGCAATAGATTCCATCGATTGACCTTTCTCACACCATTTAGCAAACAAACCATACTTTCTACAATGTTCCCTCAAACCCTTGGTAAATTTTTCTTCAGAGACATATAGTAAATCATCCCGTGGTCTAGGGTTTACAGTTTCTAGTTTGTTTGGCTTTTTTTGAATAAAGGCTCCATTCCTTGATCTTGTTTGAGGAAAACGATGAAGGGGCGATGATGCACCAAGGATAGGGGTTCGTCTCCCATCCAAGGGGATCACATTGGTACCTATAGAAAAACTCGGTGTGAATAAGGATATGGGGGCAATCCACACCTTCTCTCCAAGATTTTCGTGGTTAAAATTACCAGAGGACCTGCCTTGGGTCTAATTGGTTCAATCCCGCAATAGCCTATGGGACTTCCTACTTAAGACATCATGCCAGTCATTTACATTATCACCTTTGGATATATTTTCTAGGTACTCTTTCTGAGGCCGCCGCTCCCTCCCATGGTAAACCAAAGTAGGGTAAGCAATAGGTTCTCTACCTATAGAAAGGGGAGGATGATGACCCAGAATTCCAAATTTGTTCTCCTAAAACCTATAGGCAGGAGAGCTCGATATAGGGTTTTGCCATATTTTCTGTTTTACTGCCAAATTTTGCTTCTTGTGAGCCATCACCACCAGCAGAGGGGATTCGATATAATTGATATAATTAAAGTTGACTAAGAATAATCTTATTATTTTATTAATATCGATTATTCACTTTAATTAAATGATCTTTATTGTTTAATTAAGTTCAATTTCCATCTTCTCATTATTAAATAATTTCTTTAAATTATTTAATTATCTAATGATGTCCTCTTAATTAAATAAATTTCCTAAATTTATTTAATCTCATTTACCTTCTCATTTTGAATGAATTTCATTTCCTTCCAAATTTAAATTAAGTTCATTTCCCTCTCATTTCCCTCTCATTTCAATCTCAATTTCATGCATGGGAGGCAAAAATTAAAGAAACCCATTGGTTCTTGACTCCCCAACATAAAAATTAAAAAAAAAAAAAATTAAAAAAAAAAAAAATTAAAAAAAAGTCCAATACACTTATCTATCAAAATTTGGGTAGCATATCCCCTTGTAAAACCCATCTTCCCCAAAAATACAACACACATTCAAAAATATCATTCAAATAAATAGGGGATCAAAATACAAACACAACATGACTTAAAATGCTCTCATAATGCATCATAAACATTCAAAGAAACTATGAGAGGTAACAGGCATCGCTATGAGCCTAGTAACTGTAAGGAGTGGAAACAAAAGGAGGAAATTTGGAGAATCTTGTAGAAGGGGGGGTTTACGAAGTATATGGAGAGACTCCATGTGAGGGATGCCAAAATAACTAATTATTTTTGCAAAAATTGGAGGAAGGACACCTTGAAGATGGGAGATCAAACTATCTCCATTGATGAAGACCTCATTTCTCAAGTGATGGGTCTTCTTAGGGAAGGAAGCAATTTCTACAGGGATAGAAAGCTTAGCCAGGAGGCCATTGAGCGATACCCTGAAATGACAAAGGAGAAGAAGCGCCTGGTTAAGCTAAGCAAGACCTACTACCCTCCTAGGGCATTTGTTAAGCCTTGGAGGGAGGTTTTGTTTGCTATTATGTGATACATTACCTTGGATGGAAGATTCACCAAAGTGTATGGCTATCATTTTGTGTTGCTCAACCATTTTAGGTATGATGAAAAAGTTAACATACCCTATTTCTTGATTTGTTCAATGAATGCTACTATTAAAGCCCATAGAGAGAACCCTAAGGGAGATACAACCATGCACCAAGCTCTTATGGTTTTAATCTATGACCAATTAAAAGCTAACCAAATTGCCTGCCCCTAGCCTTCTATCTCTGATTCTGAGGAGGAAGGGTCGGATTCTGATTTTTTTATGGGTGATGAGTTTGAAAGTGATTCGAAAAGTGAGACAGAGGAGAGTCTGGAAGACTCTGAAGCTGAACTTGGTAAGAAAAGAAAATAGGTGAGCATTAAGTCATCCTCTTCTAAGGGAAAGAAAAAAAGTAAAGAGAAGGTCTTCTAGATTCACTCCTCGAAGGAGGAGGAGGTCTTTGAGGACTCTGAGAAGAATGAATCCTAGTCCCCTCAGAAAAAGAAAACTAAAACTTCCATTCAGAAAAGGAACAAACAGAAAAGGTAGGACAATTATGAGTTGGAATTGGAGTTTAAAGTGCAGAGAAAGGATCCTGACGTCGACCAAAAAGTGGAGAAGGAGATTACAGGGGAAGGTTTCAATTAGAGGGTTGGTGGAAATGCCAAACAGATCACTAGTGGAGATGTTCCCAATAATGAACAGGCCAATGTTGGTGAGAAAAGCCCCCCTTCAAATCCTCCTACCGAGGGTTTGAAAGGGTTTGTGGACACCCTCGACTGGTTAATTAATAGTCACAAGAAAGATGTGGAGGATAATAAGAAGCTGAGCCACAGGGTTCAAATTCTGGAGACAATCAGTATTGGTGAAGGTAAATCTATGGCTGAATATGTTGATGACTTGGGTAAAATTGTTGCCAGAGCATAAGAAATTAGAGACGCCTTCAAACCAAGGTTTGAGAAAGTGGAGAAGGCCCTGGAAGAGATAAAAACAAATGACAATGCTACGGACTAGAGAATGATGGAAATTGACAACAAATTCAAAAAAATTGAAAATTGCCTCAGAAGCATTGGTGAACAAAGCCATAACATTCTGAAGGCCTTGGTTGACAACACCAAAATTCTTATCAGCAAGCTGGAGATTGAGAAGGATTCCTTGGAGCTGGAACCTGACATGGAAGGTATGGGAGAGGTGCAAGGACCTAGAATGAGGACCAGAGGCAAGAAGAAGGAGAAAAAGCCAAACAAGGAAATTGAAGATAAAGTTGCTTCGGCAAACTATGACTTGTTGGTCACTAAGGCAACTGATCTTCTTAAGTCTTTGTAGTTTTTTCCTATTTAGGTCTTTTATCTAGTTTTTTTGATTTGTTGTTCCTTTCTTTTGTTGTTTGTTCGATTTATTGGCCTTCTTGCCAGTCTTTTGTATGTTGTTTCATTATTGGTCTTGTTGCTCTATGCTGAACTATCTTATGCTCCTTTGTTAAAGGTTTCGGGTCCTTAAAACCTATTTTTCATATTAATAAAAACATTCAAAGAAGATTAAATTTAAGAGAAAAAGAAATAAATGAAGAGAGCCTATTGTTTGGATAATGTGCAAATATATGTTTGGATTGGCTGAGTGATGTGTTGTCAATGATGCCAACATATTCCTCTGTGTGTTCCAGTGTTGCATCAGATTATGTGAGTTGGTTTGCCCAGTGTGTTGCAAATGAGCTATTGAGGGTTAAAGGATTTTGAGATAAGTATCTCTAGTTGATTCAGCTATAGTTTCAGTGGTTTGCATGGAGATTTGATCAAGTCATGAGATCTGGTATTGTGGTTGGTTTTTCAATTGTTTAGTGTTGATCAGTGTTCTGGATTTTGCTCCACATTGCAATATCTTGGTTTGCAGATTTGGCAGAGTGTTTGGGACATTCTGGTGTGTCCTCAATTTAGATGGTTCGTGATTTGGAGGTCCTCAAGTGAATTTTTCAGTTTGACAGTTAGCTCAGTTCGTGTTTTTGAAGTTTGATATAATAATGATGAAGATTCTAGTAATTGGTGTTGGTGCAGTTGTTTTTGTGGTAATTCATGATGCTTGTGGATGTTTCTAGATCATGTCCTATTCATGTTGGTGGTCCACATCGATTTTTGTGCTCGTTATTGATGATTTTCCTTGATCTAGTGGTGTTCTTCATGTTCTTGGTCGACATGATGATTGTAGTGTGTTACAGATGTTCAAGGCATAATTCTTGGATGTGTTTCATGTTCAAGGTGTTGATTTAGGTCCATACAATGTCTTAGTCGAGATTTTTTTGGTTCGCATGTAATGTTGTAGTCTGTATGGTTATATCTTTGTAATTTGTGATGTGTGTTGAGCAGATCTTGAAAGATAGGTTAATAACATGTATAAATAAATGTAATACTCATGTGAGAGAGGGATCTGTGTGTGCAAATAATTCTTTGATATTTCAGAAGCGGTGAAGAAGTGTGCCAAAGTGAGAAGGAGCAGAATATGTGTTATGTGCTTAACTGGAACTGTAATCAGGCATGAGGAGATGTTATTTTCTTAGTTCATGATCTTTCGGATGTAATCCAAATGTTTTTGTAAGACAATGAGTCTTCCCTGGGTTGTAGCCCTTTGTTGTTTTTGAGCAGTTATCTCTAGGTAGTGTGCCTAAATTCATGTGCATTCCCCATTGTAATATTTTATATACTTCTAACAAGGTATCATCATATTGTGGGTTGGTTTCTACCATTTTTTTTCCCTTGATTGGGTTTTCCATGTCAAAAATCTTGGTGTTATGTGTGTTATTGATGTGGTGTTGATTTATGCTTTCATTGTTAAGAAGAGATTTTAAGGAAACTGATTCACCCCCCCTTAGTTTTCTTCCTTATTGCCAACAATTGCTATCAAAGCTAGTTCCTATGAAGAAGCTTGATTGCTTGAGGTGACCTTGGTTGGCAACTTATAAGAAGGATGGTTCTAGATTTGATGGAACAAACTACACTCTTTGGAAAATCTGGTTGGATTGGAAAATCTGGATGGAGTGTCACTTGAGATGCATTGGTGAAGATTACTAGAACATTACTAAAAATGTGTATAACATTCCTCAAAATGGTCCTACAACTCCGGATGAGATGAAGGAAGTTGAATACAATATTAGAGCTAAGGAAGCATTGTTGAGTGCCTTGAGGGATTCTAAAATGACAAATGTGATGAATTTGTAGACTGCTCATGAGATCCGAAAGAAGTTGGAAACTTTGTATGAAGGTAATTTTCATGTGAAGATTGCCAAGTTGCAGAGCTTGAAGGGAAAGTATGAGTTGTTGAAGATGGGCAAAGATGAGAACATTACTTCTTTTATGCAGAAAGTGAATTGTTGGTATTACTGATATTGACAAAATCGGTTAATCTAGTGAACCAATATATTAGGTGAGATTTGTCATTGATGACTAACAATGACTGGTGGAGTGATGCATCTCAGTAGAAAAGGTGATGGCTTGAAAACAACATGGAAGCAGTATCAGAGATAGATGATCAAGGTTCAATCGGTTCAAGGGAAGACAGAATAAGCCAACCGGTCTATCATTCAAGAAGATCAGTGTTAAGGTCAGATCTTCAAGTTGGCTATTCTGATGATGTAGTCACAAAAGGTGACTTAGGCAAGAAGATTTGAGGTTCTATGGAAATTAGAAACTCATTGGAAAACAAGAAAAGAGGCTTTATGGAAGTACTGCAAACTGATAGTGAAGAGCACAGTGGTATATTGGTAGGCCGGTGAAGCAAAAGGAAGATAGGTGATCACCGTAAATCTAGGAGTAGTGATCGGTAACAAAGTTGTGATGGCAAAAGGTGAGTTGGTTAGTTTGTGATAATGCCAAACTAAAGGTTAGTGAAATCAACCTCAGTAATTATGTAGTTAAGCCATGATTTTTGTGAATTTTTTGGTTCGTATTTAAAATACAGAACACGACCTAGAGATTGGTGAAATTATGAGTTGCAGAGGTAGATAACGATGAGTTGCTGGAGAGATTGATGGAGAGTGCAGGAAGATTTGGAAAGATCTGAATTTCAAATCTACCAAGTGTTAGGTATAATCTAATTGAGGAATCAATGGGTATGTGTTGGCAAAATATGGTATAAAGGTTTTTGGCGAAAACCAAACAGATTGATCAAAAAAATTTGCAAAGTGCAAATCCTGTGAAAGGCGATCCAACATGTAGAGTGAAGAGTGAGGAAGCGCTAAGTGATTTAGCAGAATAGAGTGTGTGTGTGAAGTAGATCGGAATAGTGCAGAGCTGAGGGTATGAGCAGAGAACTGGTGTAGTGTAGAGCAGACACAACTGATGCAGATAGAGTATGAGATTCATTGTGATCTGATTAAGCTATTAGTATCTATTCCAGCATATCAACTTCATGTTGCTTTCTAACCATTGCAACTCAAAATCCCTTAACCGGGTGGACTCTAATAGGTCCCGTTGTTTAAATCCCTTAATCACGTGTCATCTTTATTGATGATTTAAGTCCTTTGATCAGGATACCTTTAATAGGGTAAAGGCTTTAAAGGCCTAGATTCAAATCCCTTAACTGGGTGGCACTTAACAGTGTTTTTGTAAATCTCCTAATAGGGATGTCTCCTTACAGGGTGTTCTTTAGAAGAGTAAAAATTTTGTGAGCATCAACTCATGCCATAGTTTTCTCCCATTTGGGTTTCCACGAGATAATTATTGGTGTTATTGTGTATCTTTTAATGCATGCATGTTTTCCTACAATAACTGTTTGTATTGATGAATATTAAGTTAGTACAGACTTGAGTAAAAGGGTTTTAATTCTGTATAACTGGTAGGTGACTGATTCATCCCCCCTCTTAGTTTCCAGTAGGGACCAACAATTGGTATCAGAGCACAGGTTCCTTAGTTTTAGAAGAGCTTGATAGCTTAAGGAAAGATCCAAGATGATGCGAAAGGAGAGCCCTAAGTTCTCTAAAGAGAATTACACTTTATGGTGTGGTAGAATAAAGTTCTACATAAGAACCCTAGGAGATCAATACTGGAATCATGTAAGCATAGAGTACAATGAACCTACAGGGGTTCTCACTGCATATCAGATCAAATAAATGCAAGACAACATTGCAACTATGGATGTGATTGCTAGCACTCTATCCGATAATGAGTATGCTGAGGTTGAAGATCTGAAAACATCCTATGAGATGTGGAATAAGCTAAAGACAGATTATGGAGGAGATCCTCATGTACAAAAGGCCAAGGTGGACAACTTCAGAGGAAAATTTGATGAGATGAAGATGCAAGAAGGAGAAAATATAGAACAGTACAACAAAATAATAAAGGATGTGGTAAATTCCATCAAAAGTGCTAGAGGAAAGCTTGAAGAAGATGATGTGGTAAAAAAAAACTTGAGAACATTTCTACCACAATATGTCATAAGGGTTCTTGCAATTCAAGAACTCAGATCTTTGGGAACAATGAGTGCTTCACTTGACTCATTGATCGGTAAGTGAACTACCTTTGAACTAAGCAACTATGATAATAGTATGCCAAAGATTGATGCTTCCTTCAAAGCTTCCATGATGTCTGCATTAATAAGGAGAAGAAAAGAAAATGGAAACAGTTCTACTACAAGAACCGGTCATTCTCATGAATGTGACAACCTGTTATCTAAAGAATAGGAACAAGATGAGATAGAAGCTCTATTAGCAAGAAGGTTGCCAAGAGGAAAATGAAAGTATAAAGGTAAGCTCCCTTTGAAGTGTTTCTCTTGCAATAGAATAGGTCATATTGCATCCAGATGTCCTAACAATGATAGGAAGGATAAATTTAGAATCTACAAAGACAAGAGCAAGAAGGAGTGATATCTTACAGAAGAAAGAGTTACCGATGAAGAATCAGAAGTATTTGATGGAGATGGAATTGCATTTGTAATGGTAAAAGAAGATAACACCGAGGAAAGTGATATGGAACGGATCTCTATTTCAGACCAGTGTGGAGACTGGGTAATTGACAGTGGTTGCACTCACCACATGATTGATGACAGAAATAAATTCCTCAGCATGGAAGACTGTGATGGAGGATTGGTAAGATTTGGCAACAATACTCCTTGTGCAGTAAAAGGTAAGGGATCTATAGCCCTAAATGATAAAACCAATTGTGATGATGTTTACTGGGTAGAAGGGATAAAGTATAGTCTGTTAAGTATTGCACAAATTAACAATAAGGGTTACCGGTTAGAATTCAATGAAGGAATATGCAAAATAAACGATAAATCAGGAAGTTTGATTGCTATCGGTAAACAAACTAGAGGCAATTTATTCTACCTAAACACCATTGTAGGTAGTTGTCTAATGGAAAAGGTAGAAGATAGTTGGCTATGGCACAAAAGACTGTGTCATGTTAATTTTGATAGCATAGAAAAAGTCAATAAAATGAAGTCTGTTAAAGGTATGCCTAATATTATGAAACCTGAAAATGCTGTGTAAAGAATGCCAACTAGGAAAGTTGATCGGATCTAGTTTCAACAACAAATCTTATTCATATGAGAATGTGTTGGACTTATTTCATACAGACTTTTGTGGTCCTATGAGGACTAAGAGTTTCTATGGGGACCGGTATTTCATGTTGTTTGTAGATGACTTCTCAAGAATGATGTGGGCTGTATTCTTGAAAGAGAGGTCTGAAGCCTTTCACATGTTCAGAGTCTTCAAGGCTCGAGTGGAGAGAGGAACCGGTAAGGGTCTGAAATGTTTGAGATCAGATAGAGGAGGAGAGTTCACCTCTCAAGAGTTCATAAATTATTGTGAAGAATAGGGGATTATGAGACATATGTCTACACCTAGAACACCTCAGTAGAAAGGGGTTGCTGAAAGAAGGAGCATAACTCTGATTGATTGTGTGAGGACTTTGATGATATAGAAGGATATTCAGCATATCTTCTGGAGAGAAGCAGTAAGAACTATTGTGTATACCTTGAACTAGATATAGGTGAAGAAAGGGACTAATAAAACTCCCTATGAATTATGGTGTGGATACTCACCCAATGTGAGCTATTTCAATTTATTTGGAAGCAGGTGTTATATCAAGAGGGATGATTACTCTGGAAAGTTCGATCTCAAGAGTGATGAAGGAACCTTCTTAGGTTACTACACAAAGAGTAAAGCATATCGGTGTTTGAGCAAAAGGACCAATAAGATTGTGGAGAGTGCCAATGTCAGAGTAGATGAGTTCTCTGAGAAAAATGAACAGGATAGCAAGAGTGAACCAGAGGATTATCAAGGATTCAAGTACACTGTATCGGTCAAACCTGAAGAGAATCCTATTGTAGCGGCTAATGAGGAAGCATGTGAAGTAGAACCTGCACAAGCGGTAGAAGAATCTCTAAGAAACGAACTAGTACTAGCAAGGTATGTCAAAAACAATCACTCTGCTAGCAATATCATTGGTGACAAAGATGCTGGAGTATTGACTAGAAGAAGAGAAAGAGAGAATATCTATTTGCTCTCAAAAATTAAGCCCAAAATAGAAAAGCAGGCCCTAAAAGATGAAGACTGGATCAAAGCCATGGAGGAAGAACTTGAGCAGATTGAGAAAAATGAAACTTGGACTCTTGTGCCCAGACCAGAGAACAAAAATGTGATAGGCACCAAATGGGTATTTAGAAACAAAATAGATGAAACCAGTCAATTAGTAAGAAACAAAGCAAGGTTAGTCTACAAATGGTATGCATAGGAAGAAGGTTTGAATTATGGAGAGACCTTTGCACCGGTGGTCAGATTGGAAGGGGTTAGAATCCCGCTTGCTTATGTTGCTTACAAGAAGTTCAAAGTTTACTAAATGGATGTCAAATCAACATTCTTAATTGGTGTTCTAGAAGAAGAAGTGTACATAGAGCAACCAGAAGGGTTGCCTTCAGAAGATGTAAAAGATATGGTGTGTAAACTGAATAAGGCTCTATATGGACTTAAGAAAGCACCAAGAGCCTAGTATGAGAGGTTGCACTCATACCTACTAAGTATAGGATTCATAAGAACTAGTGATAACAGTAACTTGTACCTAAAAATTGGAGGAGATGGAAAACATTTGATTGCAAAGATTTTTGTAGATGTTACCATCTTTGGAGGAGATGATGAAATGAGCAAAGGTTTTGTAGAAGAGATGAAGAAGGAATTTAAAATATCCATGATTGGTGAAATAAAATTCTTCATTGGCCTGCAAGTATCTCAACTAAAGAATGATATTTTCATTAGCCAAACCACATACATAAGGGAAATATTGAAGACCTTTGGAATGGAAGATTGCAAACCTATTAAAACTCTGATGGTTACAGGTTGTAATCTCTCCAAGGATGATAAGGCTAATGAAGTAAATGAGACACTATATTGATCCATGATTGGTAAGTTGTAGTATGTAGTACATAGTAGTCTAGACATAGCTCAATAAGTTGGCTTGGTTGATAGATTTGCTGCAAATCCAAAGGAGACACACATGGTGGCAATCAAAAGGATATTAAGATATCTTAAGGGGACTGATGGGTATGGTCTCTGGTATCCACATAAGGGGGACTCCAACCAAAGTTTCTTCATTGATGCATATTAGGAAGGGAATATTGATGACAAAAAGAGAACTAGTGGAGGTGCATTATTTCTTGGTGACAGGTTAGTGTCATGGACAAGCAAGAAAAAAAATTGTATTTCTCAGTCCACAGTAGAAGTAGAATATGTAGCTACAACTATCAATTGCACACAAGTGGTCTAGATTAAACAAATTATGGAAGGAATATAGGAAAGAGTATCTGAACCGGTGGTGATTCACTGTAACAACACTAGTGCTATGAACATATCCAAGAATCCTGTGATGCATTTTGAGACAAAGCATATAGCTATCAAATACAACTACCTCAGGGAACAGGTTCAAGACAAGGAAGTAAGATTGGAGTATATACCAACAAAAGAACAAGTGGTTGATATCTTCACCAAGCCATTATCGAAGGACACCTTTGAATATCTCAAAGGTAAGCTAGGGGTGATACCCCTACCTGCATTAAAGTAAGCAAAGAAGGGCTCTACATCAATCTGGTATGTTTTCTTTATGAAGAATTTCTAAGACTAGATTGATAAGTATGGACTACTTCGGTTAGGGGGAGAAGTCTTGTCATTGTATTGAAATACATCTTTGGCATTGTTGTCAAAGAGGGAGATTATTATAGTGTTTGAGTATTAATGAGGAGAAATATTTGGATTCTAAATTTGAAGAGAAATATGAATGGGTTATTGACAGTGGTTTCTCTCATCATATGATTGGTGATAAGAATAAGTTTGTGAGTATGGAAAGTATGGAAAATTATGATGGTAGTGTAGTAAGATTTGGTGATGATGAAGCTGGTATAATCCATGGTAGAGGTTCCATTTCTCTTGATGGTAAGCACAATACTGATGATGTCTTGTATGTAGAAGATCTAAAGCATAATCATTTAAGTGTTGGATAGATGGTTGACAAGGGATATGATTTACAATTCAAGAATGAAAAGTGTAGAATCTTAAGTGGTTCCGGAATTGAGATTGCATCAGGGACAAAGACTAAAGGTAATATCTTTCACTTGAATGTTGGTAGTAAAAGTTGTTTGATTGCTCAATTGATGAAAGTTGGTTGTGGCATAGGAGGATGTGTCATGTGAATTTTGATTGCATGGCTAAGATAAGTTTTACTCAAGCAATGAGAGATCTTCCTCAGTTGGTAAAGCCTACTAATTTGGTATGCAAAGAATGCCAGTTAGGGAAGCAGACAAGAGTTACTTTTAAAAAAAAACAATATTATTCTAATGGATTATTGGATCTTGTGCATATTGATTTGTGTGGTCCTTCTAGAGTAAGAAGCTTGTAGGGAGACATGTACTTCATGTTTCTAATTTATGAATATTCAAGGATGATGTGGGTTACTTTCTTAGGGGAGAAGTTCAAGATTTTGAAAGTCATGGTTGAGATTGAGATAGGATTGAAGCTAAAGTTTTTGAGATCTGACAGAGGTGGTGAATTCATTTTTGGTGAGTTCAATGCATTTTGTGAAGAGCATGGAGTGAAGAGACAATTATCTACCCCTAGTTCTCTTTAGTAGAATGGTGTTGTGGAGAGGAAGAATAGAACAATTCAGGAAGTTGCTAGAACCATGATATTGGAAGGAAACATTCTGCATATCTATTAGAGAGAAGTCGTGAGTACTATTGTATACACTCTTAACCGGGTGCATATCAAAGGTGATACTAAGAAGACTCCTTATGAGTTATGGTTTGGTCATGTTTCTATAGTTTGATATTTTAGAATTTTGGAAGTAAATGCTATATCAAAAAGAGATGAAGATGTAGGCGAGTTTGATGCTAGATGTGATGAAGGAATTTTTATAAGATAGTTGAAAGTACTAATGTGAAAGTTGATGAAGGTAATGAGTATCATCCTAGATGCTCCAAATATGATTCAGATTATCAGATTGATAGCTCTGATAAAGGAAAGCAAGTACAGACCTAGAACCTAATTCATATTTCTCCGAAAAGGCCAAGAAATCAAGGAGAAACTATTGCCAGTGCAAAAGAAAGAACTAAAAAGTCTGAAAAATAAAGAAAATCCTAAGACTCCTAGATATGTAAGGTTGAATCATTCAGAAAATCAAATCATAGCAGATAAGAATAGAGGTATGATGAATAGAAGAAGAATTGCTGAAGAATATTACTTGATTTCAAAGATTGAACCTAAGGATGTTAATGAAGCATGCAAAGATGAAAATTGGGTTAAAGCAATGGAAGAAGAATTGAACCAGATTGAGAATAATAGTACATGGATTCTTGTTCTCAGACCTAAGGATAAAAATGTAATTGGAACTTTATGGGTCTTTTGAAATAAATTGGATGAACAAGGTGAAGTTGTTAGGAATAAAGTAAGACTTGTTTGTAAGGGATATTCTCAGATGGAAGGAATTGACTTTGAGGAGACTTTTGCTTCGGTGGCAAGAACTGAAGTTGTTAGATTATTTATTGCTTATGCTACTTACAAAGATTTCAAAGTTTATCAAATGAATGTCAAGTCAACCTTTCTTAATGATGAGTTGGAAGAGGAAGTATATATTGAGAAACCGGATGGATTTCAGTTGATAGATCAGGGAGATATGGTTTGCAGATTAAAGAAAGCATTATATGGATTGAAGCAAGCCCCAAGAGCTTGGTATGCTAGATTGGATAAGTATTTGTTGAAGCTTGGATTCAATAAAGGTACTGCTAATAGTAATATGTATTTCAAGATTGATCATATGATAACATTTTGATTATTGAAGTTTTTGTTGATGATATTATATTTGGAGGAAATGATAGTTTGTGTAAGAAGTTTGCTAATGAAATGCAAAATGAGTTTGAGATGTCTATGATTGGTGAGATGAAATTATTTTTGGGATTGAAAATCACTCAGTTGGATAAAGGCATTTTATATCTCACTCCAAGTATGCAAAGGAATTGTTGAAGAAGTTTGGTTTAGATGATTCAAAGCTACTTGGTACTCCTATGGTGATTGGATGTAAGTTGACAAAGGATGATGATTCTCCTAAAGAAAATGCGACTAGATACATATCAATGATTGGTGGATTGTTATATTTGACTCAGACTAGACCAGATGTTTTGAATGTTGTATGTCTTTTTGCTAAATTTCAAGCTGATCCTAAGGAATCTCATGTTGTAGTTGTGAAAAGGATTTTCAAATATTTGAAAGGGACAGTTGATTTTGATTTGTGGTATCTTAAAGATGATGATTTTACTTTGAGTGCTTTTACTGATGTTGATTGGGCTGAAGATGTGGATGACAGAAAAAGTACTCGTGGTGATGCATTTTTCTTAGGAAGGAGATTGGTTTCTTGGATGAGTAAAAAGAAGAATGTTATTTCCTTATCTACTGCAGAGATTGAGTATATTGTTGTTGCTAGAAATTATACTCAAGTGGTATGGATGAAGCAGATGTTAAAGGATATCGGAGTTTTTTATGATGAACCTGCTACTATATATTCTGATAATTCAAGTGCTATCAACATTTCTAAGAATTCAGTGTTGCATTTTAAGGCTAAGATTATATCAATCAAGTTTCATTTATTGAGAGAGAAAGTGAATGAGAAGAAACTCAAATTGGAGTATGTATCTACAAAGGAACAAATTGTGGATATCTTCACAAAGCCTTTCCCTAAAGATACTTTTGATTATCTCGAAGAAAAGCTAGGGGTGATTGCCGCTCCTGATAAGAACTAAGATGCATGGATTTGTATCGATCTGGTGGATTTCACAGTCATATCTTGTGATCCAAATTGATGAGTGGTGGTTGCTACTCAGGGGGAGTAGTTAATGTTGTGGTTCAAATGTTCCGATTTGAGGGAGAGATGTTTAGTTTTGTGAGATTTTGTGGTGTAAATATGTGCCTTTAGCATTAATGTCAAAGGGGGAGAGAATGATGTGAAAAACTGTGTAATGGTCTAAGGGGGAGAGAATATTTGTATTGTGGGAGAGATTGGTGAGAGTTGTTCTTTATTTATCATTGATTGTTTTTCACATCATATGTTTCCATCAATGCAAAAGGGGGAGATTGTTGGGATAATGTGAAAATATGTGTTTGGATTGGCTGAGTGTTGTGTTGTCATTGATGTCAACATATTCCTTTGTGTGTTCTAGTGTTGCAGTTAGATTATGTAAGCTGGTTTGGCCAGTGTGTTGCAAATGAGTTGTTGTGGATTAAAGGGTTTCAAGATAACTATCTCTAGTTGATTCAACTATAGTTTTAGTGGTTCGCATGGAGATTTGATCAAGTTATAAGATCCGGTATTGTGGTTGGTTTTTCAGTTGTTCAGTGTTCCGGATTTTTCTCTATGTTGCAATATCTTGGTTTGCGGGTTTGGCAGAGTGTTTAAGATGTTCTAGTGTGTCCTGAATTCAAGTGGTTTGTGATTTGGAGGTTCGTAAGTGAATTTTTCAGTTTGACAGTTAGTTCAGTTAGTGTTCTTGAAGTTCGGTATAACAATGATGAATATTCTAGTAAGTGGTGTTGGTGTGATTGTTTATGTGATAATTCATGATGCTTGTGGATGTTTCTAGATCATGTCCTATCCATTTTGGTGGTCCATATTGATTGTTGTGCTCATTATTGATGATTTTTCTTGATCCAGTGGTGTTCTTCATGTTCTTAGCTGACATGATGATTGTGGCATGTTGTGGATGTTCAAGGTATAATTCTTGGAGGTGTTTTATGTTCGAGGTGTTGATTTGGGTCCATGTTATATCTTAGCTGACATTGTTTTGGTCTGCATGTAATTTTGTCGCGTGTATGGTTATATCTTTTTAATTTGTGATGTGTGTTGAGTCGACCTTGAAAGATAGGTTGATGACATGTATAAATAAATGTAATACTCATGTGAGAGAGGGATTTGTGTGTGCGAATAATGCTTTGATATTTCGAAAGAAGTGAAGAAGTGTGAAGGAGAAGAATATGTGTTATGTGCTTAACTAGAACTGTAACCAGGCATGAGGAGATGCTATTTTCTCAGTTGATGATCTTCTAGATGTAATCTGAATGTTTTTGTAAGGCAACGAGTCTTCTTTGGGTTGTAGTCCTTTGTTGTTTTTGAGTTGTGAGATCTAGGTAGTGTGCCTGAATTCATGCACATTCCCCATTGTAATATTTAATATACTTCTAACAAGATATCATCATATTATGGGTAGGTTCCTACCATAGTTTTTCCCTTGACTGGGTTTTCCACGTCAAAAATCTTGGTGTTATGTATGTCATTGATGTGGTGTTGATTTATGTTTTCATTGTTAATTATCAGATTTGAAATTATGTTTGAGTTAAGAATATATTTTGAGAAAACTAATTCACCCCCCTCTCACAGTTTTTTGCCTTGTTGCCAACACCTACCTCAAGGTTGAAGAATCTCTCAATCACAAATTGTAACTTCAACACTCCACCAATGCACAAAAGAATTGGATAGCAATAAGACTCCACTAATTTGAATCAATCAAGTCTATACCCACAAAATCTCTCCTCCAAACCCATCTAAACCCAACAATAACAATGTAGTCATGAAGAGGGATTTTGTGAGAAAAGAAATCAAAAAACACCAATTGTGAAAAATGAGCTCAATACAAATTATAAGGTCTCTTTTTTGGAGAAGGGGAGAAAATATAACAATTCAAAAACCAAAATTAAACTCTCAAACCACTAAACTCTGAAAAACCCAAAATATAAAATCACTAAAATAACATTAATTCAAATGTATATATCACATAGTACAAATTATAATATTATATTGCAACTATAATGTTGAGTATCTCTAATATGAATATTTAAGTGATGATAATGTGCAACTGACAACTAGTGTGCACAATCTTTATTGGCTTCTCACAATATGTAGTAAGATAGTCGATCATTACCTCAATGGCAACCCGAAGATGTAATCACATGAATTAGGGGTTGAATCATCCTAATTAGGAATGATGGCTTAATCTAGGGGATATTTTGGTCTTTCTTTATCTCTTGTAACCATCATTAGGGAATACAAACATGCTCAAACTTGTGAATCCAAGTGGAGTAGATGCCCAGTACTTGGATCAACCAAAATATACAAACACCTATACATATATACATATAATATAATTTAATTGATACATCATTAATCATTCTCTAATTAGGTCCACATAGAAACCTGTTACAAGCTAGATTTGTCATTGCACCAAAAGATTGACCTGTCAATGCCCGATACAACTACTAGACTTATAGAATCCACAGGAGGTTGTTAAACCATGTCGCAAATCCCCATGAGGGATGCTAGCCCATTGCCAACAATCCCCCTCCCAGTGTCACTAGTCATGACCTGTGTGATTTGAACCTGTGACCATGCTCTGATACCACTTGTTACAAGCTAGGGTTGTCATTGCACCAAAATATCAACCTGTCAATGCTCGATACAACCACTAGACTTATAGAATCCACAAGAGGCTGTTAAACCATGTCGCGAATATCTCATCCAATGCTGGCCCACTACCAACAAAGTCATGGTTAGTAGCATCATATCTCATCCACACATTACATCATCAAAGCATCATCAAGTAATCACATAACACCAATGAAACCAAAATTGTTGGAATTAAGGATCACTAAGAGGTGGGGGGGGGGTGCTGAATCAGTGATCTACCAACAAACAAATTTTCTAACTTGATTTCAAACCACCAGAAGCATATGTAAGAAATTAAGATGTAGAAAAACAAGATAATCAACCAAAAAATTATAACATCGAGATTTTTACGTGGAAACCCAAATGGGAAAAACCAAGGTGGGATTTGAACCCACAATATTATTCCACTATGGCCAGTAGAAAAACAATATTACAAAAAGAGGGGTGCACTAGCATTTAGGCACACTGCCTAGAGCTTCCAACTCAATTACAATAAGGTCTACAACCCCAGAAGGCTCACTGCGTTACAAATATTTTACAAAGATGAATTACAATTATTGAACTCCAAAATAGCATCAAGCAATGTCTAGATGAGTTCCAATTATGTGCAAAAACTTTGAATGTATCTGCTTTGCAACTCTACTCTATTTCTTGTCTCAGTCAGCTATCGTATCAAGAATGTGCACATGAAATTGTGCCAAAAGGGATTCTTGATCTCTACTCACTCATATCATACACAAAAAAGATCTTCTCCTCTGGTCTTATATATCCACAACCACAAAATAAACATTTATCAGGTCGACCTGTATGGTAACCTGTAAACATGAGTCAGCTTGAACTAGATCACCAAAAACATATGTAGATCACCCAGATAGCATCAAAATGATTTCTATAAGTTGGTCCTATCATCCCATGAATGTATCTCACCACTGCAATTACCGAAAAGCTTTCAGACCAAAACTATTCCTTTCAACCTGAATTATCGGAGCCAGACTACTAGTTACTGGACCACTCCAAAAACTATAGCTACTGGATAGGATTGTCATGAAGAGTTGCCATCAATGACAACCCTAAACTATTATCCATGCACCAAAATTCACCAGATTAGTGTTAATTTCCAACAAAAACATCCTCATATTATAACTGAAACATCATCATATAACATCATGTGACATCATCATAGATTCATCATGCGTATATGAGCATCACTAAAACTACAAGTATAACCTATTATCCATATCAATAGTGATATCATCATATGAACAAAAGAATATAAGTATAAGTGGGATGCACCATTTGGGTGCCAATACAAAAGAATAATATACATACAATCATTGAAACAAAGCATACATAGAGTCTAGCTCGAATCAAAATAATCGAATGGCAGAATGCAAACATGGAAGGCATTACAAATGAGACCAAAGAGGAGTTGAGGGTGCAAAATTTAGAGTTGAATAAATATTTAGCCAACTCCTTGGTCCCATTGATAGAGGAGCTTCTTCGACAAGCCTATAGGACACATTAACACAAGGACTTACAGGTGTGAGTTTGAGTGGAGATTCTTTCATTGTAGCAACACTCAGTTGGAGGAGCAAAATTGAACAACTTGGAAAAGAGGTCATTCAATAAGTGTTCATGATCGCATATGATGATCTCCAGGGCCAATTGATAGTTCTTCACAGGTTACTAATTGGTGATGGGAAGGAGGGAATAAGCATAGAAGATTCATTTTTAATGTGGGATGATTAATATAGACATTCTTATGAAATATTTATGAGTCTCTGGTGTGATTTTTCTACCAAATTTATGAGAAGTGTGGATGAATTGGATTCATATTTCAATATTTTAGTTTGTGTTTTTTATTCAGACAACTCAATAGATGGTATTGTTAATCATTTGATGATTCATTTGCAAAACATAATTTATTTGCATCAAATTTTTTGAGAGCTTATTAGGAATTTCATCATGTATGTGTGCATGGGTAATGGTTGTACAGTCTGATGAATTCTATAAATTATTTCGTTATTTCACTCCTTAGATGATTGCATCATATTTCCATGAATTGTGTTAATCTAAGTCATATTCTCTAGATGATCTTTCAGTTAACATTGTCAAAAAGATTTAATTTCGTGTTATTACTCTAACCCTTATCTTTTGTAGTTTATTTTATGTCAATGGTTAGTGTATAAACATTAGAATAGATTTATTGTTATTGTTCCGTTGTTGCAAATTTTATTTCAAAAATCCCATAAAGATAATTTTCAGCACTCAAAAGATAGAGTTTCACAATTTTAGTTTTAAAGTGTTGACACCGGTAGGCCTCCTTGTTTACAATCACATTTGTTCCTATTGATCTATCCTACATGGCTAATACCTAGCCTTTTGAAACCTTGGAGTGAAGTTTTATCTACTTTTCACGAGAGGATATCTGTCTATAAATCTCTTGTCATTGTTTGTGCTAACATCGTAGTTAACAAAAATGAGTCTCATTCCCTAGTGAATCTAGATTTCACTCTTAATATCTTTAATTATATTCATAGATCAAGATCATAGGCATGGGGCTAAACCTAGTTTAGGACCACAAGTGTAGTCTTGACCTCCCTTTTCAAACTTAAAATTAATTATGGACCCTAGTCAACATAGCTCCAACTAGTCATTGCTTGACAACAAAAGTGCAATATATTTAAATTTGAATGCTACAATTTTGTATAAAATATAATGCTCATAAACAACCAAGGCTAACAACAATATCAACCTCAACAGTGATACAACAAGAGCTTAAACATAGGTATAATTGACACATGATGCTATGCAAACATTGAATACCCTAAATGCATTCAAGAGATGTGTATGCAATTAAACAAGAAGAGAACGACAAGAACATGATAGAGGATGGGTGATGCATATTTCCATTCAATAAATATATACTATAGAGTTGTGGTAATGATGTAGAACTATTGTAGTTTAACTATAGGAAAATGGTAGGGTGATTACAAGTCAAGTACACATTAAATACATAGATTGATCATAGATCAATTTTTAATTAACTTGACATTGACTAAAATTTCAATTAATAATTAATTTAAATCAATTACATATTAATTTACATATAAATATCATATATGAATATAGTATAACTATTAAAGATATTAAACAATTTTATGTAAAAAGTTATATTTCAAATATGTGTGTGTAGAGGGTCCGCACCCATAGTACAAGGATGGGAATTACATATTAGGGTGAACTCGCAATAATGGTTCCCACTTTTTCGCCAACTTTGACACTTTCTAAAACCTATAGCTTTTAAACCATTAAGAATTTGAAGATGATTTAAATTAGTGATTTGTAACATCTTGTCTACAAATTCTAAATATGTTTTTTGCAAATTTTTTTGAAGAAAATTCTTTTGATTTTTCCATCTCCCTCAAAAAGTAGTTTTTTACAACAAACAACATTTTTAAAGAGTGATGTGCATTCCAAAATGCATAACATCTTTTCTATAAATGATAAAAACTCAATTCTTTTGAATTTTGGTTTTTATGATCAATACCTAGTGCATGGAGTATTTTTCATTTTATTAAGTTTTGAAGTTTGACTAATTATAATTTAGACATAGTTGTGTGTTTGAACACATAACTTGTTCTATATATATCGAAATTCAATTTTATTTTATTTTTGTTAGAAAGAAGACATCAATATGTAGTGCATAAGTATTTTTCATATTTTTTTTGAATTAATTTACAATTTTCCCAATGCATTGAACATAGAAGTTCACGTTCGGTAGAAAACCAATATTTCATAAAATTTTAAAAACAAGATCATAATAAACATACAATGTAATAAAATTATAGTCATTGGAAAGCTTGCTTTGAGCACTACCATCCTACATTCTTGGGTTGTCAAGATTCTTTCATTTGAGCCTTGAACCAGAGGTTTCAATGCCAAAATTTCTCAAAAGTTTGAAGAGATTGGGGGAAACATGTCTAGAAAGCGTGTTCACACGAAAACTGGTTCGTATGAAGTGGGTTCGCTTCAGCCCCTTGTAGTTCACTCGAACTAGTGTTTGGTCAAACATGGAAGGCACAAACAACCACATAACTAACAGTTCATAAGAGCATGCCATTTTTTAACGGTCGACATTCATATGAACCCTGGCCGACACAAAATTTCTTTTTTTTACAATTAACAATCTCATTTAAATAAAAATATTTTATTTCATTTTTTCAAACACAAATCATCAAATTATTTCACATTTTTTGATCAAAGAAGACATTTAAAGATCATTTTATGGGTGACAATTTGAAGGTCATTTTAAGGGCGACAATTTTAAGTCATTTGAAGATATTTAAAGGCTTTGAAGGTCATTTTAAAGGCATGGGGAACAAGAGGACAAGACAAAATAAGACTTCAAGGAAGTATTCAGCCGACACAGAACAAAGATATCAAGAACTGAGAATGCAAAGATATTATGCACGTATGTATCTTTACTTAATTTCTAATTAATTTGACATGTATTACGTACCTAAAATTGTGTTTATTTGATTAGTTAGATATTTTTTATGTAATAATTTTATAAAAGTTATTTTATACAATTTTAATTTGATTAAATTAATTTTAAAAATAATTTTATCTTAATTATTTGTAAACAATGTTATTTTTATTGAACATTGTTAAGTGTGTTTGTGCTTTTCTAAATTATGAAGCATTTTGAATAAATGGATTAAAAATGATCAAAATTTCAAATTAGTTATGATGCTCTACTTAAATATTTTTATAACTCCTCTCTCTCTTTACAACCTCTCTTTTTCTAGGATGTCTTTAAATTAGGACCTCTATATCTAGAGTAATAAACATAAATTAGAAATGGCTGGATTAAAAATAATCTTGTTTTAATTTAGTCTCTCTCCCCCTCCCCCTTAAGACTTTTTGCCTAGATCTTATTTTACCCCCCCCCCTCTCTCTCTCTCTCTCTCTCGTCTATTTAGGACCTCTCTCTAGATTAAAAAAAAATTATATTTGAAATTTTGGTGCATTAAAATTAATCTAGTTTTAATTTAACTTATCTTTAGTTCCCCTCTCTCACCCCTTAAGTCTTCTTAGGAATATCTCTATCTCCCTCTCTCCCCCCTTAAAAGTCTCAAGAAGGCCTCTCTCTATAGATCCTTAAATCTTTGTAGGATCTCTTTACTAAGACCTCTATGTAGATTAATAAATTAAACTTGGAATTGGTGCATTAAAAATATTCTTGTTTTAATTTAACTTATCTTTCAATCTCTCTCTTTATACCTCCCCTAAAGCCCATTTAGAACCTCTCTCTCTCTATCTCTTATTTCTTTTTGGTACCCATCTCTCTCCCCTTAAGTCCTTTTAGGACCTCTCTTTTTAGGATCTCTTATTTGGACCTGTCTCTAGATTAGAAATTTAAATTTGAAATTTTGGTGGATTAAAAATAATAGATAGTTTTAATTTAATTTAGATCTTTATGGCCCCTCTCTCTCCGCTTAATTCTTCTTACAACTCTCTCTCTTCCCTCTCCTTTTGAAAACTCTCTCTCTCTCTCTCTCTCTCTCTCTCTCTCTCTCTCTCTCTCTATATATATATATATATATATATATATATATATATATATATATCCTTAAATCTTCTTATGATCTTTCTTTTTTAGGATCTCTTTACTAGGACCTTTATCTAGATTAACAAATTATACTTGGAATTGGTGCATTAAAAATATTCTTGTTTTAATTTAACTTCTCTTTCACTCCCTCTCTTTTTACCTTCGGGCTTAAGTCCATTTAGAACCTCTCTCTCTCTCTCATTTATTTTTAGTGGATTAAAAATAATAGATAGTGTAGACACCCAAAATTGTCATGT
This sequence comes from Cryptomeria japonica, assembly GCF_030272615.1. Lineage (NCBI taxonomy): Eukaryota > Viridiplantae > Streptophyta > Pinopsida > Cupressales > Cupressaceae > Cryptomeria > Cryptomeria japonica. Next base: position 364,515,259 of record NC_081408.1, on the reverse strand, counting down.
CTAATTAAATAAATATTTTATTTATTTAATTATCTAAGCCTAATTCTTCTATTAATTAAATAAATCTTTATTTATTTAATTAATTCATTTATCCTCTTCTAGCCTTATTTCTCATTTAAATAAATACATTTATTTATTTAAATTATCCCTTTCCTAAATTAAATAAATATTTTATTTATTTAATTGTCCTACTTCTTCTATTAATTAAATAAATCTTTATTTATTTAATTAATTCATTAACCTTTTCTACACATGACACATGTCATTCATCTCTTATTTCCTACACTACCTACCCCTTTCATTATTTTGGTATTTCTTATACCTACCCTCTAATCCTAGCCGACCTCCTTTTTACACCTCTCAATCTTAACCCTCCATTTTCTATTGTGTCTTCTATTTAAGGAGATGCTTTCTTCATTATCAAACCCTAACTACTTGATCAATTGACGACACTACAATTCTACTTGCAACCACATTCCGTTCTTTGTTGAGCTCTTGTGCATACAAAAATCTGAGAGCAAGCATATCAAACAAGATCAATGGAGATAGGAAGAATGGAGATCAAAACCCTAGTGGGCATGTGATGGTAAAATCTTTGTGATTTTTGAGTTATTTTGCATTGTCTTAGGTTATCTTCATATGTTATGGTGGATCTTTGTTCATTGTTAGGCTAGGGTTTGGTGGTTGAATCCATTTTAGTTTTTCAATATTGTTGTTTATTGCTATCCATTTTCACCATATACAGATAGTTTTTATTTAACTTAGATCTTTAGGACCCCTCTCTCCCCCATTAGACCATGTAGATAAGACCATGTCAAGAAGAGTGATGTTGACAATATTTTTAAAGTAAACATATATTCTATCTACACATGATATCTCTATAATATATATAAATTTAAATACATGTCAATGGTTCTAAATCTTAAACATATATAATAAATGGATCTGAATGTATGTAATATATATGTTTTGATTAAGTAAAAGCAGGTATTTGAAAGGTACCTGAACCTTGTACAAACCAAGAAAATAGATCTGCTATAAAAAAGTGCCTGATCACTTCAAAAAGACAAAATGAACCCACCGATAGGGATCAGCTAACATTACATAACATTAAAAACTCATAACAGATAGCGAAAGGAAAGCACGTAGACAACAAAAAGATAGAACCTAGGACACCAACTGAAATCTAAATACTATTCATAATTTCCTCAACGTGAACAACAATTTGTTTCATGTTGTTTGCTGAGGTCTTCAGTTCCTCCAGCTCACGATCTTTGATGTCTCCCTTAATCTTTGTGTTGGCTCTGGTCCTCCTTTCATGACCCTTCTTGTCCATCTGCTCTTTATCACCATCCTTATCGGCATTGTTCTCGAACCTGTTGATAAGGATGTTCATGTTGTTCACCGACAATTTGAGGATTTGAAAATTTTGGTCAGCAATCTTCTTGACGTTGTGTTCCAACTTGTCAATTCTGCTACCGAAATCATTCATTTTGATTTCCATTTCCTTTCTATCTCCCATCTCATTGACCTTTTTTTCCATAGCTATGATTTTTCCAACCATACAGTCAATAGCTTCCGCATTATGCAGAACGACAACCAATTCTTTAAAATGTTCAGCCAAGGGCTTATCACCAACCATAATTCTAGCAATAGCCTGCGTATCTATTTTCAAACTATTGATATCTTTCACCATGGTCACGATGGTCTCACAAAAGTCCTTAACAGTATCATTGTCACCACTGCCACTTTTATCCCCTTTATCCTCCTTATGCAGACTTGTGGTGTTCACGACCTCAATATTGTCCATAATTGGGTTGCCCTCCCCTTCTTTATCCTGACTCTCAACCTTCTTGTTTTCTTTAGTCTCCTCCTCAGAGTCAACCAGAATATGGTTGATATCAGAATTGCTACCCTTTTTAGTATTCTTTCTCTGAGCCTATTTTCTAGTAGCTTTCCCTTTCTTTTTTTTAACAATTTTTTTCTCAAAGGAGTCGGTTTCAAAATCTGGCATACCTGATTCCACAATAATCCTTCTCTTCTTGCCCCTATTCCTCTCTTTTTTGCTAGTTTCTTTCAATTCTCGCTTGGTCTCCAATTCAAAGTTAAAACCGCTAGCTTCACTCTCCATTGTCTCATCTCTTGCATTTTTGCCCTTAATAGGCTTTTCAATGCACTCCCCCTTAAGCATTTTATAAACCAGGACCATGAACCCCTAGTGGAGGGCATGATCACCCTTAGGGTCTTTCTAGATCTCCTTTATAGTATGATCCATTGAGCATGCAAGGTAATAGGGAAGGCTAACTTTTTCCCCGTGACGGAAATGGTTGAGTAAAATGAAGTGATGCCCGTAGGCTCTGGTAAACCTACCATCTAAGGTAATCTATTCAATAGAAGCGAATAAAACAAACCTCCATGGCCTGCAAATTCTCTTCAGGGCATGGTAGGAGTTGTCAATTTTAATCATCTTTCTCCTCTCTTCATCCATGACAGGAAACTTGTCTGCTGCCTTATCTGATATGCCTCTGTCCCTGTAAAATTTCATTCCCTTGGTCGTCATCCTTGTGGCCTCAACGATGACCTCTTCGTCAACATTCATCATTTGGGATCCGATAAGAATTTTTCCATTTTTCCTGTTCTTGATGAAATAGCTAGTGATTGTGGGATCTTTCCCACTTAGTCATTCCATGAAAACATTCAGATCCCCCTGCTGAAGGATATCCCAGACTTCTTTGTTCTTTCTCTAGTCAGAGCAGGAAGTAGGTTCAAATATTTTCTTGTTACCTCCCATTTTTCCGGCACCTTCCTTGCAATTCATTCTCTCAATTTGATAGCCTCTCCTTTGGTTTCTGTGGTTATTCTATGATAACGCCCAGAATCCATGCCAAATAATAATGATAAGACACCTATATAAATGCTCATTATCTTCAAGAAAACCCTGCATCAAAAAAGGCAAAAAGGTCATTAGAAATAATGATTAAAAGTACCACATTGCCTTGTCTAGCTCCGGTCCTGATTGAGCAAGGATTTCATTTCACTTGCAATCTCCATTTCACCATAACTAGTAATGATGTCTCCCGATTGGCAAGCCTGGTTGGCTACCCAGTCAGCACAGGAGTTGGCCCCCCTATACATGTGTAAAAACACACATTTCAAATTCTTCGCTGATTTTCCTAGTTGCTTTAATAGCATTACTAATTGACCAAGAAGGCAGGAATTTCATATTTAAACAATTGATTATGTTTAAGGAGTCTCCTTCACACCAAACTTTAGTGCATTTGGCTTCCTTGGCAAGGATCATCCCATGGTAAGCCGCCATGGCTTCGGCAACATGATTAGTCTGATTTCCTATGGGAATACATTTTATGATTTTGCATATTCCCCATTCATCCCTTAGGACCATGCCACATCCCCCAACACTCTGATTACCCTTTGAGGCCCCATCAAAATTGATTTTCATCCATCCTCTGGGTAGGCTGATCCATATCACTCCCTCTCTAGGGTTGCTCTGAAAGCACTCTTGAACCTTTAATCTCCACTTTTTGTAGATAAATTGATCATCCTTATCGTGAGGATTATCCATACCGCCTATGATATTCATATCTTCCACTATACTTCTTATTTTTTCAAACACAATTTTAGCCTTAGTAGTCTTTTCTCTGAAAACTCTATCATTTCTCTCTTTCCATATGCCCAAACACATGTGAGGTAATGCAATTTTCCATAATAAGGTAGTGGTTTTGTTTTTTGAAGGATGATGCCATGAATTGAAAATCTCCTGAATTGAGTTGGGGAAGCCCCAATTGACTTTAAAGTGATCCAGACAACTTCCCCAAACATCAGCAGAGAAAGGGCAATGAAAGAGCATATGGTTTATAGTCTCCTCATTCTGCTTACAAAGAATACAGAAACTAGGCATGCTAATACCTCTTTTTTTGATATTCTCAGTAGTAAGAATTTTATCTTGAAGGGCTATCCACAAGAAAATGTTTATCTTAGGGGTGAGGCCTTTCACCCATGCTTTATCCCAACATGGACTTTCCATGTTGTAGAACTATTGATGATATAGAGAGGCAACTATAAAAGTACCACTAGCTGTGAGTTTCCAAATTAAATGGTCTTCTTCTTCAATCCTCACCATAGAGTTCATGACTTTATTCAAACTACCCAAAGACTGGTCCACTTTAGATAAGTCCTTCCACTATCCATCTTTCCACTAATCCTCCACCTTGGTTCCAAATCTTTCCTTGCATTGATTCTAAAATCTGTTCCACTCAGAATTTTCATTCAAAGGGGTCTCAAGAAGCCAAGGGTCTTCCTAGAATTGGATAAGATTCCCTTTTCCCAATTTCCATTTTGTACCTTTGGCAATTAAGTCGCTTGTCCTCTAGACATTTTTCCATATATTGGATCCAATTGGGATAATCTCCATTTTGAGGAAGCTTTGAAGGTTCAGACATTGACTTTTATTTTTGTTATCCCATATCATTTTCCACCCTCCTTGATTTCTATAACCTCTCCAAATCTGCTTGGCCATAAGGTAATTATTTATGTCTCTTATTCTTCTAAGGCCCAGACTTCCTTTCTTCATAGGCTTGTAGACCTTCTCCCATGCAATCAAGTTCATTATCTTCTTCTCCTCAACCCCTGTCCATAAAAAAGATCTCTGAATCTTTTCAATGGCCTCAACATACTTAGCAGAATCCTAAACAGACTGGTAGCATAGAGAGAAATACTTTGAAGAGTGGATCTCAGCAATTGAACCTTACCTGCTTGACTAAGAAGAGCACCCTTCCAGCCAGACATTTTTTTGTGGAATTTATCCACCAAGGCTCCCCAAAAGGTATCCAGAGGATCATGGCATAAGGGGAGCCCCAAGTAAGAAGCAGGAAGACCACCAATTTGACTACTTAGAATATTAATAATTTTAATCCTCCTTCTCTCTTGGGTATTGATAAAATAAACAAAGCTTTTAGACCAGTTTAATAAGTTGACCAGTGGCATCTCCATAGTTATCCAAAGCCTTTTTTAATCTTCTAGAATCATTCACTGTAGCTTTCTCCATTATTATAGAATCATCAACAAACTGCTAATGGGAACATATTTGAGCCGCCGAAGAAGGATTCAAACCACAAAACTCCCTTTTCTCAACCAGCTTTCCAATACATCTCCCCAAACATTCCACCATAATGATAAAGATAACTGGGGATAGAGGGTCCCCCTGCCTAAGACCTCTAGAAGCTTTAAAGAAAGGAGAGGGAGATCCATTCATTAAAATAGAGAAAGAAGCCAAAGAGACAAGTTTCCTGATAAGGCTAACACTTTTGGAGCTGAAGCCAAAAGCATAGAGAACATCCATCATAAAATCCCAATCCACTCTATCATAAGCTTTAGAGAGATCAAGCTTTAGAAAAAAACCTTCTTTTTTAGAGAAAAACAAAGAGTGGATATTTTCATGGACAATGATGATTGAATCCAAAATTTGTCTACCCAGGACAAAGCCTCTTTGCTGAGGCAAAACGATGGAGGGGAGAAACTTAAGGATTCTAGAGGTTAGAACCTTGGAGATAATCTTATAGAGAGAGTTGCGTAGATTAATAGGTCTAAAAAGATCCATTGAGTCAGCCCCCATTTTTTTGGGTATAAGAGCAATAAAAGTACCATTAACTTCTTTCAAAATTTTTCTAGCACCAAAAAACTCTTTCACAACTCTAGTAACATCATCTCCAATAATATGCCAGTACATTTGGAAGAAGAACATGGGAAAGCCGTCCGAACCTGGGGCCTTGTTACCCTCAAAGGAGTTTACAGCTATCAGAATTTCATCATGGGAAGGGATGGCAGTCAGGTGAGCATTCTGATCATCCCCTAAAATGGTAGGTATACTGTCCAGGAGGTCCATTTGGGCCTGTATATCCAAATTCTGATCCTCAGCAAGTAAATTGGAGAAAAAATCCATAGCAACCTTGCTCATGGAATCATCATCTACAACACATTTGCCATTCACTTTAATATGAACAATTATATTAATGGTCTTATGTCTCAAGGTGGACATATGGAAGTATTTAGTATTCCTATCCCCCTCCTTCAACTAGACATTTCTCAATCTTTGTTTCTAGTAGGTTTCCTTTTTAGCTATAATATCATGATATCTCATAAGAATAACATCTTCAGTGTCTCTAGATGTATTAGTATAACCATTCTATATCTCATCCTGGATTTCCTTGAGCTCTAAGAGGATTGTAGCTTTTGAGGTAAAGATATATATTCCCAAAGCATTCCTGATTCCACTTCTTAACATTATCTTTAACAATCTTCATCTTTTTGACCACTTTGTACATGGTGTTTCCTTCAATACTGACCTGCCACCAGTCCTTAATCTTACTTTCCAGATCCGGGTGTCTAGTCCACATTTTTTCAAATCTATAAGGGAAATGTCTCCTATTCTTTACTTCAGCCATGAAGATTATAGGGTAATGATCTGATCCTGCCCTTATATGAGAAGATAAAGAGCAGTCATGAAGGTTAAACCAATCTAAGGAAAGGAGAGCTCTATCAAGTCTAACCTGAATCAAATTCTCACCACTTCTTCTATTAGTCCAAGTGTATTTGACTCCTTGCAGCTCCATATCATGAATGAGATTATTGTTTATGAAATCCATCAAGTCTAATCTACTGTCCAGATTAGCTTGACTCCCTCCCTTTTTCTCATTTTCCTTCAAGGGTGTATTGAAATCTCCCATGATTAACCAGCTGTCCTCAACAAACCTACTTCTCAACCCAGTAAGATTTCTCCACATCTCACTTCTACCAGTCTTAGTGTTAGGCACGTATAAATTAGTTAGGACCCAAGTAGTGCAATTCTTAAGGTGCTTAAATCTTATGCAAGCTAGGTTGTTGTCCTGAATCAGCACCTCACCTTCTACATTGTTTTTGTTCCAGAAGGTAACAATTCATCCCGATGCACCTTCTAAACTACCTCCGCTGACTCCTCCATTTTTGAACATATTCAGACTTTCAACTTTATCTTTTTCCATCTTAGTTTCTTGAATCAAAAAAATATCAGGATTTTTATGTCTAACCATACTTTTAACTAAATCATATTTGTGAGGGTTGTTTAGTCCCCGAATATTCCAAGAGATGATTTTCATGGGTTTTTGGAAATACCTGCCTCAAAGATGGTTCTTTGGGTACCATCTACTATATTCCTGCTTGTTTCCATTGATCTTTTTTTGGCATTTGAATGTCTTCCTGGAGAAGTGTGTTGCGCTCCCACATCCCCAAGCCTGCTCCTAGTGTTTCTAGCCAGCGTACTATTGATTAGGTTATTGTTATTCTTTTTTTTTTGCTTGTTCTTTTTTTTGTCCTCTGCTACTTCTTCATCCTCCTGCTTTGTTTCATTCTTCCCCAGATCCTTTTTGATGTCTTCTCATCTCCCCATTTTGGATCTTGTTCCTTTGAAAAGGCTAGCTTTACTTTTGTTGGGGTAGCTAATGAGATCTTCGATAGCCCTTGGCCTAGGATGTTATCAGGTTGAGCCTCCTGGAGCCAGTCTAATTCTTTATCTGGATCATGAGATTTTGAAACAAGGTTAAAGTTATCTCCTTCCTCTTTGTTATCTATGGGCTTTTGATCTACTTTACTCTCACTTTTATCTAAGTTTAACTTTGTCTTATCCTCTTCCAGATCCTCTTGCTGAATGTTGTCTTTTTCTTTATGCTCTGAGTCCTTAACACTTGGTTCCAACATCTGAATCTTTAGTTCATTCCCCACTTCACTGGTGAGTTCTTCCTCCACCTGTCCAATCTGAGACTGTTTCTCCTGATCTGGGTCATTGGACTCCAAGGCTTTTAGAGGCTTATCCACTTTTTTCCAAACCTTAGTTTGGAGGTAGGGTTTACCCTCGATACTTGGACATTTTTTAGCCCAATGTCCAACTTTTTTACAATGAAAACAAGCAAAGGGGATAGTTTCAAAAATAATATTCTGCTTCCACTTCCCCAGTTTAGATTCTATCTCTATTTCCTCTGGCATATTCATGTCAGGTCCAACTCCAACACAAATCCTATCATAAATCAGCCTTCTTCTGGATGTCATGATCTGGTCAATAGCAATAAGCTCCCCGAAGGTATTGGCTATTCTTGCAAAAACATCTTCCTCCCAGAATTCCATTGGAAGCCCAGGGAGCTTGACCCACACCGGGACTTGGACCAAAAAATTCTTTCCTTTTGCCACATTAGGGTACCACTTCTGGATGTACATGATGTATTTGCCTATTGCCCAAGACCCACTACAGAGAATGTTTCTTCTATCCTCATCGCAAGAAAAAGAAAAGGATAGACAACCTTTGTTCATTGCTACCACATCAACCTTACCTTTCAAATGCCACTTTCTTTTGAAAAATCCATGAACTATTTCTATATTAGGTCTAGACCCAAAAAAATTACCGATCAATGTATTTTCCATTCTAGCAATATTTTGGTCTATGATTTGATCTGGAACAACGACAACAAACTTGCCCTGAGACACATTCGAGGTGTTTTTAACAGGAGGTGATGAGGACTTACCTTTAGGTTTAACCTCGAATAGAGAGGTCCACTTACGTGTCTATCCATTCAAATTGGGTCCCCCCTTAAGATCTGTTGACGAAAGAACCTTTTCCGGATGATCTTTTCCTTCCATCGTGTTCTTTGAACCACTAGTCGCTTGCTGTCCTTGGGCTCCTTCTGAGTTGCCGTCTTTTGTTTTTGAAGTTTGAACCTGCCCTTTCCCGCTCTCATCTGCTAGTCACTCTTCACGTGGTGTTGGTCCTCCCCCTGGGTCCCCCAAATCCAAGGGAACATCGGGGTCCTTAGTATTTGAAACCCCTCCATCTGCAAGAATCTCTGAGTCATCTACCTCATGCTATCCCAACACCGATCCAAAACTCCCGCTCAAATTTTAATTCTGGAACCGTCCGTGCTCCATGCTCTGAGTTGTCTGAAAAAGTTAAACCAAAGTGTTTGTAATATATATGTTAATGTCAAACATATAAAGTATATCCAATGTTTATATAAAGGTAAACAAACAACATGTCTGAGAATGTCTATATAAGTTAGTCTAAATGTAACAATATGTCTAAAAAAGTCCATATATATATATATATAAAGATAAACATGTGTACTATAGCCTGGCACATGCTAGAAAGTGGCAGATTGGTATTAATCATGTCGACCACAAATGGAGCAACCCTCTGAGTGAGAGTCCTAGTCTGATGGATGTCCAATCGACCCCTACAAAAGTAGAATATAAATTAAATATCTTTACATGTATGGATATTGAATTAAATCTAGACTATTAAAATATACAATGTACATATACAAAATCCATAACCAATCTGTCCACTAGGAGGTGTCACATCGAAAGAATCTCACCTATGCACATGCTCTGAGCTCAAGCTAGGAGTGACATGAGGTAACTATTACATACACATTTTAGGATTAGTTTGAACAATAAATGATACTCTAACTTTAAATTTTAGAAATTGTATCCATTAAAAATATAAACATATATCAACATTTTTATCTATCAAATATTACATGCACGTGTTCCTATGTATTAAGAGGTATAGTTTGATCATCTACTATGATCATATTAGCCACATCAACTGCATCCACATATCTCTCTCTCGTAGTATAAATGAGTAAGGAGTGTAAGGGGATATGTAGATGAAAGGGAATTGCTGAAGTGTCTAATCCTAGTAGCATATCCATATAACCAGTCTGGCCCAAATCCCATAGTTGTTGCTGAAATGAATCCAAGCCCTCTGTTGTGATATGGACTCGATCAGCCTATATCTCCTCCTCTGCAGTAGCAAAGTGATCTATAAGTGGGTCACTCGGATCATACGTAAAGTAGTGAGAATGTTGTGACTATACCAGCATATGATTTGATGCAACAACTTGTGTGTCTCTAAGAATATCCTCTCTCACATCACCCAATAGTATTTGAAGTCGGGATGAAATGAAATGGTATGCATGTAAGAGGTCCTTGGATAAATACTTAGACATCTGTAATATATGTCGAGCACCTCCTGATATAGCTTCTACTTCATCTGGTGAGGGAATGCCAGCAGTAACATACTGATCTAAATCAGCCACCTTGTGACTGGAAGATGCCCTATGGATGATCTTGAATGTGGTCAAGTCATCATGTATCTACCCAACCTATCAGAAGAAATCATGGTTGTTGTTGATGCAATATCTCCAATGGTATCAATTGCTTCTCTTTGAGAAGCACTCACTATATGATTAGTTGTGGGGGTGAGGGTTGAGGCTATTAGCGAAAAACTCTGACCAACAAGTTTCCTATGTGTGGGCGCCTATCTATCACCCCTATGATATAAATATTTGTTAGCCACTCTACCTCTCCCCTATCCATAATAGCCTAGAAGGTCAAGGTAGGTTGGGTTTCAAACCCAAGTGAACCTCAACGTACACCTACTGAGAAAAGTATAATGATATTTGGTCGTTTTTAGGATATCAACCATGAGAAGCTAAGAAATGTAGATATATCTTCTCAAATACTCATGGATCAATGCACCATGTCACCTGATATGCTCTAACCTTACTCTTCTCCTGATACTGGGAAAAACATCATTCTTTAATGACTTCCTTGAAAACTTGCCTCTTCACTTCCTCCAAGGCAAAATTACACCTAACATCATCCCTCAACTACCTAAAAATGGAATCAATAACATGTGGGGCATATGATGTGTGTGTTCCCAGTCTATCTCTCAATGTTTGTAAACTAGTGTAAATGGATTGGCATGTATGCTTGTAGACACCATCTGTCCATGGATCATCTAAAATAGATCTCAACATATGTATCTCATGATCATTGTGATGAAATATAGTACCAATATCTGGCACCCAATCCTATTGTGCAAGCTATGTATGAGGAGCCTGATTTAGTTGAGTAGGTTGTCTATTAAAAGCTTGGTCCTCCATCTATAGATAGGTGTCATAAAGTTAGAATTTATGTTACAAGTATATTTATGAGTGCATACGCACACACATGAAGAGAATTCAAATTAAAACATTAAAAATCTCTATTGTATCGTAATGTAATATGAGAGAGAGAGAGAAAGAGAGAGAGAGAGAGAGAGAGAGAGAGAGAGAGAGAGAGAGAGAGAGAGAGAGAGAGAGAGAGAGAGAGAGAGAAATGACATGTTCTTCCCAAGAGGTTTTGGTGAAAACTAAACTCACTCAACACTCCAAACACAATCCCCTAAAAGGTACCTCATCCATAGGTACTTGTCTAGTAGGCTATTTTTAATTAGAAATATATAAATCTCGTATTGTATACCCTTTAAAGAATGAATCAAGTTATAAAATCTAAGTTTACATTAAAATTTTTTATTGTTATAAATTCAAAATGTCAAAATGTATGAAAATCACATAATCAAAAATACCCAAACAAAGTAAAACACTTGGACATTAACACCACTCATAACAAAGGGGTGTGTGTTCACTCGTAGACTAAGCTTATTGGTATAATTCAATATTCATGATCGAGTTCCTATTATCCCACAAGATGAACAGGAAGGTACACAAGGTTCTTGATCAATCTCTCATTTTCTTATTGACCAAGCTATTAATATTCTTTCAGACTTTATGTACACATTAGTTACATTAAAAACATGTACACTTTTCATTTGTAATAATTAAGATTAATCATGTATATACTTACAAACACTTCTACACACAATGATCAAGCTCTCTCTCTCTCTCTCTCTCTCTCTCTCACACACACACACACACACACACACACACACACACACATGTATAGTGTGTATGTATGTGTGCATTATTCATATATAAAAGGACACTATTTATAGATAAGTGTGATTGATATATACAAGTTACACACTATATATAAATCGGGTTTTTTGTAGCAACCACTAAACTTAGCCAAAAAGGAAATAGAAATAAGAACTATTTGAAGGAATTTGACAACTAACATTTACATTTCAGCTAAAAAAGAAAATTGTTATTTAAATGTAACATAAAAGAGAAGATTTAAGAGTTTACATTGCAATAAGCTTCGTATTGATAACAATTATTAGTCTTTGCATAACATATGAGAGGGAGAGCATCATCAAGGGATTTTTTCGTCCAACTGTAGACTTAAAAGTCTCTTGTGCCTTTTTCCTTTAGGAAGGGCCTGACCCTTCACGAGGGTAGCAAACTAAAGAAAGATCAATTATCATTTATCCATCTAACCCTAGTTTCTATAACATACACAAACTAGTCGGTCACACACTATAGGTACCCCCTAACTAGCATGACCCTTTGGTTAGTGATGCATCTAGTTCATGTCAACTAATTATTACATGCTATCTACACCACCACCTTGGCCAAGGATTCTTAATACAAGCACAAAAGTGTTCTATCAGTGTTCACCACCCTTACTCGACTTAGCATATTGGAGTACTACTGACCCTCTAATTCATTAAGCAATATGATTCAGCAGACCAAAACAAAACCCATTGGTTCAACATTCACAAGACAACTAAAAAAATAGTTATAAATAACTTTCATAATATTTGATTTAACAACGAGCTTATCGTTGGGTACAAGGTATACTAAACCTTTGTCACAATCATATTATATAACAGGCATGGTTTATTTATTGAAAAGTCATAACATTGAGGAATCAGATAAGCGTAATATATATTAACATCGCTCCTCTAATTTAATTTATTTACCCAATGGACATAGAGGTGATATTTGAAACAAAAGATTCATTCGCTCGTTAAACAATTTCTTACTAAGTTAGTTAACCTCTTATCATTCTAACATATCGTATCCATATCTTAAATATAGACTGGCTATTTGATTAATATCAACTGATAAGTTTGTATTTAGTAAATTGAATATGGAGACGTTGAAGATCTGACCTACAGTACCATGAAAGGGTACGCAAGGCAAAACCATAGTTCTCTACAAATGCAACTCATTCCATAATGCATTCTAGCTACTCAATGTGCTTCACATTGAAGACTTATATTGACATATTTAACACAAAACTGAAATAAAAAACAAGTAAATGCTTTTTCTTATAAAAGATGCTTTTATTCACATCTTCTTCTCAAACGATGAAAAAATCGATGTTCTCGGATCTCCAAAAGGTATCCTAAGATGTGACACCACCAGGATAAAATGAGAGTTCACTTTCTTTTCCTCTGCAAATTAAGAACAGAGTGTTAAGGCTGAGTGCCAGGGATATGCAATTACTTCGCCATCCACTTCTTTCTTTCTCAAGCAATAATTACATCCATACCATTAAATGTTACCCCTTTCCTTGCCAAAATAAAAGCTTTAAGTAATCAACGCATCATGGAGGGTACCACTCCAAAAAGACTGAAATGATGATAGCTCTCAAGAGTGGAGGTGGTGCTAACATTACAAGCAATGATTCCAATTTTTTTTCCTCAGGTGATCCATATTTTCTAGAAATCAAGTTTTCTCAACAAATCTAAAGGACAATCCAATATTTTTGAAATTCAAACGGCTATAACTTTCTTATATGACCTTTGATCAGGTTCCATTTTTTTTTAAAGTTAATATTTTCTTGAGCACTATCTATTGGTGATATTTTGAGGTTGTAGTTCTAACATTCTATTGTACTTTCAGTATTTGGGTCCACATTTGGACATTGTAAAACACTAGAAAAACTCCAACATTGTAAACGCACCGATTTATAAAGTGCCACAATCATTTTTTGTTGGGAGGGATTCTTGATTGAGTGAAAAAAGGGGGGGTCTCTCTCGGTGTTTGTATTTCTGACCTACCTACTTCTGCTCTTTCATTTTTTCAGTTATGGGTTCTCCTAAATTTCCACTCTTAACTCCACATAATTATGCAACTTGGAAAGTTAATGCATGGAGTAAACTAATGGAAAAATGCCTAAATCATTATGTTGATGGCACAATTTCAGAACCCACATATTTTAATGATCCTGATCTGAAAATGGAATGGCTCATCAAAAGTTTTAAGGCTCTCGGAACATTGAGAAAATATATATATCTCTTTACATTAATAAGTGTAAGACAATCGAGGAAGCTTGGGATAAACATAACAAATTATATGGTCAATTTGATAAGATTAGAGGTTACACACTTGCAAGTAATCTAATAAATTTTGATCCTAAAATTTCTGATACAATCCAAGACTATGGCACTAGAGCAAATGAGCTAAGAGCACAATGTAAAGAATGTGGTATTGTGAAGGAGGATACAAGGTTGTTTTATAACTTGTTGGGAAAGGTTCCCTCTAAGTATTCATCTTTTGTTTCTAGCTTCCAACCCACTGGTTGACAATGATTAGTGCTTACACTACACCTTCATTTGATTCATTTATAGAATTGTTGATGGTTGAGCAATCAAATTTGATCACCATGGGGATTCTTAAGTCATCTACTCCACATGCTTTGGTGGCTAAACAATGAAATCAAAGATAGGATTCTAACAAGAAATGGAAGCAATCAAAGCCAAAGCCACATAAAGATCAAGCACAAAATAATTCATCTAAGAAGGAGAAGCTTACTTGCACATATTGCAAGAGGACTAGACATGAAGAACATTCTTGTTATAAGAAAAACATTGATGAACTGAAACATCATCTTAAGAAGAACAACATTGATCTTCCTTATAGAATGTCTGAGTCAACTTCTTCTAATTCAAAACAATTAGGATCTACTAAGGTAAAAGGTCATGCAGGACTTTCTCCTGAAGCAACTAATAATAAAGGTAAAGCTATTTGTGCTTCTACAAGATGTAAATAAGGGAGATGGCTCCTAGATTCTAGAGCTTCTCCTCATATGGCTTCTATACAATCTATGTTCTCTTCATTTGATCCTTGTGCTATGCTACCTATTCCGATGGGAAACAACACTAATATGAGTATAATTGGGAAAATGTTTTATTGACATTAGGGATGGCACCTTCAATTATGTTTTGTGTGTACCTCACTTGTCAAATAATATTATTTCCATCTATCAGATCACCCATGGTGGAGTAGGGAAGAATGTGGAATTGACACCTGATTTATTCATCATTAGAGACTTAGAAAGAAGAGAGATAATTGCCACTAGATGGTTCATGCATCTCGATTGTATACCTTTTCACACTTTCACACCCACATTTGGGTAGTTGAATATCACACCCTCTTTTAGATTTATTAGCCACCACCTCATAACCATTTGTTTGTCTTTACCTGAGTTGGCATAACCAAGCATTTGGAATTTACCAAGTAGGTAAAACTCCCTCCTATTTTGGGTATTGGGATTTATTATTCCTCTTGAAATTATGTGCCCTTATTCAGCTATATAATCAACACTCACCTCTCCCATATGAGTTAATTTAGATGAGCACATATCAGCTATCTCATTTTGTACAAGGGAGTGTTGATCCTTTTTGTATCATTTTGAGTATGACAATATCATTATTTTATTATTGCACCATATTCTAGAATTTCATCCTCTCTATTGCTCTCATGTAGAAGGTTGATCTTGGTCTTGTAGGTGATACTTGGAGATTGATTCCATCAATGACTCTAACACTATTTGTTAAATTGAATATTGCGACCCAAAAAATCTGACATGTAGTACCATGGAAGGGTACTCAAGGTAGAACCATAGTTCTCTATAAATGTCTCATTCCATAATGCATTCTTAACATTTTTAATGTAAATAAATAAAAAGATATAATGCACTTTAGCTACTCAATGTGCTTCACAATAAAGACTTATATTGACGTATTTAACACAAAACTGAAAAATAAAATAATTAAAGGATTGTGCCTGTAAAAGATGCTTCTAATCCCATCTTCTGCTTGAACTATGATATGATCGATCCTCTCAAATCTCAAAAAGGTAGCATAAGATGTGACACCACTAGGATACAATGAGCATTCACTTTCTTTTCCTCTGTGAATCAAGAACAAAAAGCTAAGACTAAGTGCCACCAATATGCAATTTCTTCCCTATCCACTTTGTTATTCCTCAAGAGATAATTACCTACATACCATAAAATGCTAACCCTTTCCTCACCAAAAGAAAAGATTTAAGTAATAAATGCATCATAGAGAATATCACTCCAAGAAAACTGAAATGATGATAGCTCACAAGAGTGGAAACGACGCTAAAATTACAAGCAATGAGCTACGCCTTCATTCAAAGTTTACTTCAAAACATCCTCCCCAACTTACTAGTCAGTAAATCATTAAGGTAGAATGATGCACACACACACACACACACATATATATGTGTGTGTGTGTGTATATACATACATATATATCTATGTGTATATATATGTATATGTGTGTACATATATGTATATATATGTATATGTATATATGTGTGTATGTGTATGTGTATGCGTATGTGTATGTGTATGTGTATGTGTATGTGTATGTATATGTATATGTATATATATACATTTATAAACACACACACACACATATATTTATACATATATATATATATACATCTACATATATATATGAATGTATATATTAATACATATATATGTGATTCTTTGCAAAAATGATTAGAATAGTGATGGAAACACAACAACACAAGAAGCAAGTTCAAACGTTAGTGTTAGCAACAAAAGACTATCCTAAGAAGGCATATCAAGAGAGAGATTAAACATGAAATGGAAAGCATGCAAATATGAAAGAGATAAACTACACTCCTCCAAATGCTAACCAAGATGATCATAGCTACTCCTCCCTTGTTCCTCTCCTCTTCAAGTTCGACATGAGTGTAGCTCTCAGCTTTGCACTACTATGGAAGTCTTATGGAGATTCAAGATTGAAGATGATTATAAAAATATGTAAATGTAAGCTAAGAATGAGAAAACATGAGTTAATTAAGATATTATCCATTTTAACCAAAAGACAATGTGGATTATGCTTTTACTCTAAAATGCTCTCTCAAATTCATTATAACTTAGATGCATACAAGATTTTTTGATTATGGCTAGATGTGTGAAAATGAGAAATGAGAGCTCTATTTATAGGTAAAATAGAGAAATGGATGGTTGAGATTGAGTAATATCAACAAGGGCTAGGATTGAAAGGTTTATGATCCATGTGAGGGTTTTCAACCCAATCCCAAGATGACAAATGTCATTATGAGATGAGCTGAGAGGAGAGCGAAGAAGCATTAAATGCTTGACATGACTTGAAGGTTAACTTGGGAGGTAAGATTAGTGTTGAGTTGAATTAATAAAGCCATTATCCAATAATAATACCTTTATCCAATGGCTAAACTCTTGTGCAAGAGTTAGTAGGGATAACCATGGTCAGAGCAATAAATGCTTGAAGAGACCCATGAGTCAAATCAGGGTTGAGTTAGAGGTAAAGCCTCTAACCATGTGGGCAAGTGGAATTAACCATAAATGGTTATGTAAGAGCCATAAATGGTCATGTAAGAGCC
This sequence comes from Cryptomeria japonica, assembly GCF_030272615.1. Classification (NCBI taxonomy): domain Eukaryota; kingdom Viridiplantae; phylum Streptophyta; class Pinopsida; order Cupressales; family Cupressaceae; genus Cryptomeria; species Cryptomeria japonica. The sequence goes on along the minus strand of NC_081408.1, from coordinate 364,497,776 downwards.
ATTAGTGGTTTGGAAGACTTTTAGGGGTTAACTTGTTGAACACATAAAACATTAAATGTTTTTCAAAGACTTTGGAGGCTTTAAGAAGTGACTTCAAGTTGCTTAGGAACGTGACAATATTTAGGAGATGGATTAGGCTAATTAGAAGTGATTAGAAGAATTTAGAAAGTGGTTAGAACAGTCTAGAAGGGGATTTAGGATTGCAAGTGGGTTTGGTGGGTGAGGGAAAATGGGATTTTATTTAAAATAAAATAAATTTATTTCAATTGTGGTTGCAACTTGCATTTGTAGGAGAATGCAAGTGGGGGGTAGTTTAGGGATTTAAATAAATGTTTTATTATTTATTTAAAAGAGGAAAGGGGGGGTTTAAATTAAATAAATATGATTTATTCATTTAATTGATTTTGAGTGTGGCTTAATGAATTAATTTAAATAAATTGAATAATTTATTTAATTAATAGGAGAAGGGGTTGAGAATAAATTAATTAAATATTAATTTAATCAACTGATTATTGAGGGTTAAACAATCAAATAAATAATAAATATTCATTTAATTAAGTGGACATATTTATGTGACTACATTTGCCCCTGTTTGAGATGATGCAATTTATCACGTCATTTCAAAGAAAGAAAAATAGGTGTGAAAAAATATGCCCCATAAATGTTAATTTAATGGGTAGTATGCCCCCTCGAGAGATGGACCAAAAAAATTTAAAAAATTGGGTGATCTCTCGAAAAAGGATGAGAAGCGCAGGGGAGGTAGATTAGAAGAAGTTAGTAATAATGGGGAAAGAATGGAAGAAATTGGAGTTAGAATGGAGAAATAAGAGGCGTTGGAAGTTCACAGGGACCACAACGATGAGCAGGGTGAATTAGAGTTAGGGTTGGAGGGTATATATGGGAGTGAAGGGGTAAAAACAGGCTTATTTGCATCGATCTTCCTGGTAGTTTGGAGCTTTGACAGTGACTTTTGGTGAAGGAGTAAGTAGCGATCATCATGCCTGTGCCTATAGTAAATCATCGACTAGAGCGGATCTGTCAATTCCAGTGGCTAGATGACTATGGACCAGCAGTACACAAATTTGATTTTTTTATTTTTTATGCTTTTTGGATATGTTTTTGCAACTGTCCAAGTCCGATAAAGACAATACCGCTAAAACTGTGTTTTAGCACTTTTGTCAACCCAAATAGCATTTTTGTGCCGCAATAGCGCTATTGGGTAGTAGTTTTAGCACTAGTGATAGGTTTAGTGTGTTTGCCTAGAAGTAATAGTGCTATTGTATTTTTAGTGCTATGGTGTAGTTGTTTCAGCGCTATTGTCTTGGAATAGTTCCATTGGGTAGTGGTTTTAGCATATTTGATTTTTAGCGCTGTTGTATAATGGTTTCTTCGCTAGTGTTAGCAAAATAGCACGATTGTCAGAAAATGATGCCCCAGTGTTTGAAAAATATCTCCTGATGCCTATGTTGGGTGGATGGATGAGTGAGTTGTTTTGAATCATAGAAGCCCCATTGAGACTAGGTCATTATGATAAATGTTTGTTGTAGTCTAGGTTTGCCATGATTGCTTACCTATTGAGACCCGAAGATACTTGATCAAAGTATCTATTGATAGTCTAGGTTTAAACTTAAGAAAGTTTGAAACAAAACAACTGATGATGATGTTTGATGTGTGTAGGAGGACCTTCTCGTCTTACAGATGCGGGAGCGACATCCTGCCACACAGCAGCTACGGGAGCAGTTGATCGAGGTAGAGAGAAATTGCATTGCGGCTACTGGGTTGTTTGATATGATGTACCTTCTCATGATTCAGATGAATCGCGGACTGATGACAGCACTAGCTGAGCGTTGGCATAGTGAGACATGTACCTTCCACCTGGCGATGGGAGAGATGATAGTTACCCTAGAGGATGTGTGGAGGATATTACACATTCCGATCTGAGGGGAGTTGGTGACCTATGATCGAGGACTAGGGATGGCAGTGGTACAGAGGAGTTTTTAGGAGGATGTTTATATTGAGGATGGGTCGATAGCCTGGGAGGACATAGCTACACTTTATGAGCCATTACCAGCAGTGTTATCTGGGATCGTCAGAGGTTTACTATGTTTGGATCGATGTTCACATGGACTAGCCGTTGGTTGGGGCCAGGTGATCGAGCAGATGATGACGGAGGGGACCCGCTATGCCTGGGGATCATGTGTGTTAGCACATGTTTATAGGGAGCTACATGAGGTGGTGTACCAGGAGGCGAGAACACTATTAGTAGGGATCACATTGCTACATGTCTGGGTGTGGGAGCACTTGCCAATCACGCAACCCATCTGCTTGAGATTCAGGGCAATAGATCATCCCTATGTATACATGTATGGAGGGATGATGAGCCAACCCCACCTAGGGAAGTTAGAGTTTTGGCGATGGACGTTCGATGATGTAGACACAGTGATATGGAGGCCATATATCGAGTGTGAGCTCTAGGATGATGATGTAGAGGCCCTTCCCTATGTATTTATGACACAGTTTTTGATTAGGCGCATAGCCTACCTTGTAGAGAGACAGGTGGCAAGGAGGGTGATGAGATAGTTTGGACAGAGGCAAGGATTATCGAGGGGGTCAGGTGAGTATGCACAAGCTGTATGGGAGAGATTTCACTGGGGACTAGTGTTACCATATGATCAAGCTCGAGTGGAGTTTTGAACCTTACAGGCTAGGTCGTGGCATATGAGGCCTAAGATTGTGGATGCAGGGGTGACAGATGAGTAGACGCAATATCGTACCGCACATTCGATTACACGGATTTCAGATCCAGCTGAGCTAATACCAGCTTTTGAGGATGAGAGGAGGTAGGGATGGAGGAGGAGGAGGTGATGCTAGTGGAGGAGGAGGAGATGGGGGAGAGGGAGGTGGTGGGGGAGGTTATGGTGGAGCAAGAGGAGATGGAGGTGGTGGGGGTGGGGGTTTTGGGGGTGGAGGTGGATTTGGAGGTGGAGGTGGTGGAGGGGGTCGATTGCAGAAGAGAGGGAGAGGCGGGAAACCATTGCAACTGTCATAGGGTCCTTTGATACAAGGGGCAACCAGAGTAGGAGGTAGGGATATTGGGGAGGGTGTAGCACCTATGGAGATGGGAGAGGGAGCTATAGGTGGAGGAGAGGATCCTATGGAGATGGGAGAGGGAGCGACAGGTGGAGGAGATGGGGATTTATGGGAGTATATGATATTACATTTGCAAACTCAACTGATAGCAGCCAAGGCTCAGTTAGAGGATAAGGATGAAGAGATTGCAGCTAGGGATATTCAGCTATTTGCATTGGAGTCAGAGTTGACAGTAGTGAGGTGAGAACGAGATGATTTGGTTGATAGGGTGATCCAGCTATAGGAGAGAGTTCGGGTCTTGGAGGGAGCACAAGCATAGGGTCCGTCGGAGGTGGTATTGAGTGCGCTCCAGCGGGCAGGGGGAGAGATTGACTACTGGAGAGGTTTATATGAGTAGGTTGTGTCTATTAGCCAGTGAGCTATGAGCTACGCTTAGATGCAGAGGGTGAGGTCAGAGCAGTCACAAAGGGTACAAAGTAGTGGGGGTGTTATGGGTTCTCCGCGGTGATATAGTGCGGGTGGAGCAGGGGGTAGTGGTGGAGCAAGTGATGATGGTGGTGCAACATAGAGCCAGAGTGCCATTTGAGAGATTTTATGTATTTGTTACATTATTATTTTGGACTATGACTTGGATGGCTCTTGGTAGCCGATATATTTTGACATCATTCTACTTTGATACATGTATGTTTTTTTGCAAGATGATATATGATGTGATATATGAGGAGATCCCATATTTTGTGATGATATGCATATTGATGATATGTATGGGTTTATGTGGGATGATGATTATGATTTATGATTATATTAATGCTATGGATGATTTTTCTTTCTATATGTGCATGGTGATGATTTTATGATTTCTATATGCATGTTATGGATGTGGTGCTAACATGTGGATGCAGGTTGGCAAATTTATGATTCTTTGTTGTAATGCTTATGAATGTGATGCAATGATGCCAATATATGATAAATGATGAGTTTGGATAATGATGTGATGATTATGTGATAGATAATGAATATGTTTTTGTTGATGATATGATATGCTGATATGAGTAAATAATGTATGTCATTTTAAGATGAAGCTAAATTAATCAAATGTTTATGCAAATGATTATGGTTCTAAATGAATGCATTTAAATGTATAAACAAATGTTGCGACAAATGTTTATGTATGTTTCTAAAATGAATGCACATGATATGGATAAACAAAATGTGAATACAAATGTTGATGTATGAATGTACTTTAAAGAAATGTAACTAAGTGATGTGATGTAAAAATGAATCTAAATGACTTAAAAAGATCCAAAACATAACTAAGTGATAAATGAAAGTGAAATGATAATGCAAATAAATGAAACTAAGGGATAATGAATAACTACACCTTAATGCAATTAAAAGGATAACGAATAACTACACCTTAATGCAATTAACATGATAATGAATAACTGCACCTTAATGCAATTAACATGAAAGGAATGTATAATGGATGTTGTTAAAATGAATGCACTATATGGATGAATGTTTTTTATAACAAAAATGCATTGAAAGAAAATGAAAGTAAATGATAATAAATGCACATGATGTGTTAAATGTCTTAATGGCATGCACAAATTAATGCACTTAAATGATTTTCGAAATCAATCGAAGTGCAACTAAATGATAATGAACTGAATGCAATTGATATCACTAACATGATAATGTCAGGCCTACATTATTTATGAATGTAATGTGGTGAGAATTTACAAATGTGGAATGCAAATGATGTATCAGAGAACTCCGTCACAATTTATTTTGTACCCAAGACAATTTCTTTGCATGCAACAATTGATATGAATAATGAATGAGAAAATGGATGGGTGATATGCAACGGAATGCAATATAAACATATGAGATGAAATGATGTTCCATAGAGTATTCATAGTTCTTTATTTTCCTCATTGAGCATGGTAGTATTGTTCTTGGCCGAGGTAGTAGGAACCAAGTTTGGAGCATTTTAAGACAAGCATTTATAGACAAGGAAAAGTGACCCTCCATTTTGGTTCATGTGCAGATGGTCAAGGTATATGCTGTAGTCAGTAAGCCATAGTGATCCATGACTGGATTTTTGCATATGATCACATAGCTTAGTGAACTTCCCACGTAGACACCATTAGTACATGCCCCATAACTTCATTGGAACAATTCGCAAACAATAATCAAAACGATACCTAGGAACCATCTCGGCTACTCTAATCACTTGTGGATATCCTAGAGTAGCATAGGAACTTGATATGAATAAATAAATAACTACAAAACCAACCAAGTACTTGATAGCTTAAACATAATTTTCTTGTCAAAGAAAATGTTATTATGTCTTTGTTTTGGAAGGAAGGATGCAGCCTTGTTAAGACAATTGTGTGTAGATGTGTTGATTGTTTGGTTGATTTGATAAGTGATCATTGTTTGAGTAGCTCCAAATGTTTGTTTGGTGTCTGTGGCGATGTATATGTACAAAGGATTTTATGTGTTTCCATGTTTTTGATTGATTTTTTATGTTTTTATCATGTTTTTGGATTTTGTGAATGTTTTAAATGTTTTTGGATTTTTTCGAATGTTTTATGAATGTTTGTGGTTATTTTTTTTTTAGCCAATGTTGAATGAGGAAATCAATGAATCATAGGTAATGTAGAATCCACTTCCATCAATAGGTTAAGAGTATTGCCCCCAGTTTAGACGTCACCATGAAAAATAGGATGTAGGATGCATGAAGTACTAACCTTGATTGCAGATCAATAACAAGCCATGGTTTGAATGATGGATGAATGGATGTGATCGCAACAAGTTTGAAAGACAATTGGAGTCATAGATTTTATGAGTGGCACATGTTTGCCAGGTTTTCACCATCGCACTTACCCAAGGTGCCACCAGAGTGGTTGATCACCGTTTGGATGCATGATTTTTCTCTTTACTATTTTTATTTTTTTTATTTTCTTTAGGAAATTTTTCTAAATGTTTTTGGTGTTTTTTTGGTATATGATGGAGCCTGATGCTCTGTATATCTTATGTATAAAATTGTTTGAGGTGTAGGCTGTTGATTGGATCTGTGAGTGGTTCCCCTTCTAAAGTAGCCAACTGATATGGTCCGAACCCAAATACAACAATGATAACATATGGACCCAGCCAGTTTGATTCAAAATTTCCCGGATGTTCTCTATTTGGTTGATTACAAGGATTCTTCTTGAGAAAAAGATCACCTACCTCAAATTTATGAGGTTTAACCCAATGATTATAGCTTCTGCTCATTTGTTGTTGATAGGCCTTGATGTGGTTGTATGTAGCTTATTGGCGTTCATCAAGTAGTTCCAAGTCTTGAAGACATGAGACTTGATATGCTTCATCATCTATCAGATTGTGCAAAGAAACCCATAAAGATGGTATCTCCACCTCAATAAGAAGGATGGCTTCTGCGCCATAGACTAGTGAGTAGGGAGTTGCGCTTGTAGGGGTTTGAATGCTAGTTTGATATGCCCATAGTGTTGGATTTAATTGAACATGCCAATCATGATCAACATCATTGACTATCTTCTTGAGGATTCTCAATATGTTCTTGTTTTATACTTCATCCTGACCATTGCCTTGTGGGTAATAGGGAGTGGAAAAATGATGTTGGATGTGAAACTTCTCACAAAGCTCACGAACATCCTAATTTTTGAAAGGAAGCCTATTATCTGTGATGATGGACATGGGCACACCATACTGGTAGATGATGTAATTAAGCATGAATGAGGCGATCTTCTTGCCGGTGACTTAGGTAAGTGGAACAGCTTCGATCCACTTTGTGAAGTATTCAATGGCGGTAATGATAAATTTGCGGTCGTTGGATGAAGATGGATGAATTTTACCCACAAGGTCAAGTCCCCATTGACAAAAGGGCCATGGTGTTGTGATTGGATGCAATTCTTGTGTTGGTGCATGTATCAGGTCTCCGTGAACTTGGCATTTCTTGCATTTTCTAACAAAATAGTAGGAGTCTTTTTCCATGGATGGCTAATAGTATCCAGTGTGCATGATCTTCTTTGCAAGTGAAGGACCGCTTGAGTGAGCCCCACAAATTCCTTCATGTACCTCTTCCAAGGCCTTTCTTATCTCATCTTGTTCCAGATATCGAAGGAGAGTACCATCAAGACTTCACCGGTATAGGGTTTCGGAAATGATGGTATATCGAGCAGTTTGGCGGATGAAGGTTTTATGTTGGTTATTGGATTAGTTGGGGGAAAGGGTGTGATCATGGAGGTATGTGTAGAACTCACCATACCATGGGGATTCAGAACCGATTAGGCAACATATCATTTTAGTTTTGGGGATATCATACACGAGGATCCAAAGTTGTTCTACCAAGAACTCATAGTGTGTTGAATTTTGCAGAAGATCTAAGAGAGATGCAATTGTAGCCATTGTGTCAGCATCTTGATTCTCATCTCTAGGTACATGCTCAAAGGTGATAGGTGTAAATGATTCTTTGTAACTATCCACCATCCTTTTATATGGCACGAGCTTATCATCCTTAGTTTGATACTCATCAGTGACTTGTCAGACGACTAGCTAAGAATCTCCATATGCCTGTAGCTCTTTGAGATGCCATTTTATAGCCAATCTAAGTCCTATGATTAAGGCCTCATATTTTGTTATATTATTGGTGCATGGGAAAGTGAGAATGTATGACTTTGGGATGCTGTCACCTTGAGGTGTGATGAAAAGAATGCCTACCCCCAAGCCATGTCTAGTATATGAGCCATCAAAATATAGCTTCCAAGGTTGTGTCGCTATGATCATGAAGATCTCTTCATCTGGAAAGTTGGAAACAAGAGGATGGTCACCTGCGAGGGGTGCATCAACCAACTGATCTGTAATAACTTGCCCCTTGATAGCCTTGCATTCCACATACTCTATATCAAATTCACTCAAGATCAGAACCCATTTGGCCAAGCGTCCTGTCAATACTGCCTTGCTGAGTAGGTATTTGAGTGGATCTATTTTGGCAATGAGTTGTACCTTGTGTGTTAACATGTAGTTCCTCAAATTGGTGGCTACCAAAATTACTGCTAGGAAAGCTTTCTCAATAGGTGTGTAATTGAGTTCATAGCCTACTAATGTGCAAGAGATATAGTATACAACACATTCTTTTCCTTCTGCATTGTGTTGTTCTAGGAGTACTCCTAATGCCGTATTAGTAGCTAAAATATAGAGCAATAGAGATCTACTTGGATCCGGTGGGATTAGTAACGATGTATTCATCGGGTAATATTTTAGCATTTGGAATGCTTGCTGGCACTTTGTATCCCATTGAAAGTGGATATTCTCATGTAATAGATGTGTGAAGGGATGACACTTATTAGCCAATTGTGCAATGAATCTATCAATTGATTGTAGTCGCCCTTGTAGTGTCCTAACCTGACTGGTGTTCTTGGGAGGTGGTATATCCAGAATTGCTCTGACTTTCGTCAGATCTACTTCAATGCCCTTCCTTGATACAATGTATCCTAGGAGCTGCCCGGAGGTCACTCCAAAGATACATTTCTTTGGATTAAGTCGTACATGATATTGCTCTAATTTGTCAAAGATTTGACCCAGTATTTCTAGATGACCTTCTCTTGTTAATGATTTAGCTATTAAATTATCGATATAATCCTCCATTATAGTGTGCATTAGGTCATGAAAGATGGTTGTCATCGCTCTCTGATAGGTTTCTCCTACATTTTTTAGACCAAATGGTATTACGTTCCAACAATAGGTTCCCCATGGGTATGTGAAAGCAATTTTATGTTGATCTTCTGGAGCAATCTTGATCTGGTTGTACCCGGAAAAGCCATCCATAAGAGAAAGTATGGCATGACCTACTGTGAGATTGATAATCATGTCGATGTTTGGTAAGGGGAAGTCATCCTTAGGGAATGCTTTGTTCAAATCTCTAAATTCTATACAAATATGGATGCCCCCATTAGGCTTGCCGATAGGTACAATGTTGGAGATCCAATTGGCATAATCGATTGGTCGAATGAAACCAACATCTAAGAGCTTTTTGAGTTCTTCTTTGACAAGCACAACAATCTATGGGTGCATCTTTCTAAGATTTTGTTTTACCGGTTTAGCTCCTTCTGCCATGGTGAGGTGATGCATGACTAAATCAGGATCTAAGTCAGGCATGTCTGCATAAGACCATGTGAAATTGATTTGATGTCTCTAGAAGAATTCCACAAATTTTGGTTATTCTTCTGGAGTTAGTAGAGATGCCAAATGTATTTGGTGAGGAGTCTCAGTGGTCCCCACATTGAATTCTTTTGTTTCTTCGATTAGGATCATCAATCTCTCCTGATTTGTACTAGAGGGGAGGATGTCAAACGTTTCATCCTCAGGCGCCTCAGAGAGGTTTTCATCTTTGGATACACTCTTTATTTTTACTTTTTGGGGATCAACAAGTGTCACTATGTGGTTTCACTTGAAGATCCATGTTTTATTGTGATGTTTTTGTAGCTGAAAGGTTTGACATCTGCCCCAAAGTATGTTGTGCTATTAAGTTCGATGGAAAATCTAGCTTTGTGATCCCCGCTTCGTATGTAATCCCATATTTCTAAAAAGTTGATGAGTGCCTCATCTTTTTGGAAGTGATCAATACATGGGGGATTTGGTTGGTTCTAGTCAACGAGTTCAAGGTGGATGATAGGAATGACCTTATTGATTAGGTTAAGTTCAGAGGAGGCGTCAATGAGGGTTAATATAGATGAGTGAAGTTCGTCAATGGTACTCTCTTTGTCAGGTTCTGGTGTCAGATTGAATGTAGGGCCTGTGGAAGGTGCTTCTTGCTCATGACCTCAAAAGGTTTTAATCCAGGCCTCTCTATAAACCGAGATATGTTTACAAGGTGGTAGACGTGATGTGTCTTCCTTGTCTAAAGTATTTAGATTCACTTTATCAAATTCCCACTCATGCGAGTCAGTCTCTGAATCACTCTCTAACATCCTATTACTATACCAATCTGGGGTATCCTCTGTATTGAAGAGTGTATTTATCATGGGTGTATGCACTTTTATAGGTGGGATTGTTGGTGTTATCGACAAGATTATAGGAGTTGTTGATCTTGTTGGTTCTGCTGGTAGGATTATAGGAGTTGTTGAATCTACTACTAGAAGTATCGGTGTTGTGGGTGCTACTATTGTTTTTTATGGAATTATCAGTGTTGTTGATGTTGTCGATGGTACTAATGATGGTGATGGAGTTATGGGGTATGTTGATGTTGTGGGTGCTACTGATGATTTTATCAGTCTTGTTGGTGCAATTGGTGCTACTATCACTACTGATGGAATCATCAGCATTGTTGATGTTGCTGGTGTGATTGATGTTGTTGATTTTATGATCATTTTTGTTGGTATAGTGGGTTTAGTTGGTGTTGTAGATATAATCAATGAGAGCCTCCTTGGAGTAACTGTTTGATGCATAGGGTTGTTGGGCTTACCTTTGAATCTGAGCTTAGGAAGAGATTCCTTTTGAAAACCTAATCTAGTGTTATCTTTGGGTTTCAACTCAGGCTACAAGGGCTTGTGTCATCCTTGTTTGCAATGTCCCAAAGCACTCTGACCATCATAGCCCATTCTTTGCATGATAGTGAGGCCTTTTCCATATTTATCAGTAGGAAGTTTAGCCTATGGGATTTCTGTGGTGATAGGGTCTTTTTAGATCCATTCTGCTAGGTCCTCATCTATGGTTTCCTCTTCCTGACTTTTACCAGGGATGAACTACACTAAAGTGCATGCTTGCTTGGCCAGTGGTTGTTGTAGAAAATTTTGAGGTTTGCCATAAGTTCTAGGGGAAGTGAGTAATTGACCAACACAAAAGAGTTGGCCTAGATTATATTCCCTAGGACCTTCCTTTGCCATTTTTATTTTCAACTTCTCTTGCTTTGGTATAGGGGTGTTTAAGCTGGAAAGAGAGGCTGGAATAACATATGATGTGGATGGGATAGCTTATTTTTTGTTAGGAACGGTAATCTCTGGTTGATGGTTAATATTGTTACAATATGCAAATGGATTTACATCACCATGGATTGTGATTTCTACACCGTTATAGGGAAACTTGATACACTGATGATAGGTGGATGGAATAACTTGCATGGTGTGTATCCAAGGTCTTCCTAACAAAATATTATATGGTAGAGGAAGGTCCAAAACTTGACAAATGATATGCTTTATCATTGGGACCACCCTGATAGGTAATATCACATCTCCTTTGGAAGAACGCTATGCATCATCATAGGCCTTAATGGTTATCTTTTTACTGGGTTCCACTGATTCGACTGCATATCCCAATGTTGTGACCAACTGCAAGGTACATATATTCAGGCTGGCTCCATTGTCAATCAAGACTCGCTTGATTTTGTGTTTCTTGAAAAATCCTTCAATGTGAAGGGATGCATTATGTGGTTGTTGGAATGAAGCATTATCACTTTTGGAAAAAGTGAGGCATGGTGATGACTTGAGACTACCAACATGGCTTGAAATTGATCAGTGTTAAGGTTGGTGGGGACTGAGGCTTCTTGGAGAGCTTGATCCAAGATTGTTTTGTGTGAAGGGGATAAGCGCACAAGCTCTAATATGGATATAAGTGTGGGCATTTTGTCCAATTGTTCCACAAGTTTATAATGCTTGGGAAAGGGAGTCATTCATTGTGGTGCAGCGCAAATGGTAATTTTGCTACGATGTGTAACAACATTGCATGCACAATTTGGATCTTTGATGGTGAGGGTTGCAACTTGTTCGTTAGCGTCATAGAGGTGATTCACAATATAATTATAGGTTGCTTGTGTATAATTTGTCATATTTGTGTTTCACCCAGAGGTGGAAGGACCCCTTTGATCATGTGATGGAAGAAAATTCTTGAACATTAGATGATCATCATTTGATATTTTAGGGTCGTGCCCTTCGATTTCAATTTCTCCCCGGTCAATGAGATCTTGAATAGTATCTTTCAGTCGATGGCAGTTACTCATTTTATGCCCTTTCCCTTGGTGGCATTCATAATGTTCATTCTCTCTCCACCATGTAGGTTTGACCTAACGTTCATAATTATATGTCTTTGGTAAGGTCACAAGATTTGAAGAGACCAATTGATGCAATATTGTTTCGATGGGTTCCCCTAAGGGTGTATATGTGCATTTTGGTTTATAGTTTTGTTGTCATTGTCTTGGTTCTTCTTGTGGCGCATTGCGACCTTGATTTTGTGGAGGAGTAATGGTGTTATTTTTAGGAGGGGAATTTTGCCCCACGAATTTGACCAAAGGTTCTGCAATTTTTACGGTCCTTGCATCTACGACCCCGTCATTGACAATGTTCTTGTTTTTGTTCCAGAAATTGGGTTTATCATTATTAAAACGTGGGTGAGGGACATCTTTTGGTTCATTGTAGATTTTGATAGGTCCCTTTTTATAAGGTCTTGTTCACATTTTAATCACTAGGTGATCATGTCTTCAAAGGACTCTGTGCCCTTCATGTCTAAATGGAATTTCATCTCATCATTCAAGTTGGAAATGAATATTTCCACTAGTTCTTGTTCAGGAAAATGAAGAGAACGTCTGCTAGATAGTTGCCTCCACCATTGTAGGAAAGATGAAAACAACTCCTGTAATACCCTAAAAATGGTCATCTAAACCATGGGCCCCTAATCTCGACAACATCACCAAGGTCCTAACCAAAGGCAATTAAATCAACCTTGAGCACATTATTAATTCTTTAATCATCAAATATCACATGGCAAATCAATTACTCAATATTAATTAAATATTTATTTAATTAATTGAATCATTTCCAAGAATATCATTTTGATCAATTATCCTATTTTAATTTATTAAATATCCTTGCATATTTAATTAATTAATAAATTTGCCATTTAATCATGCAAAAGGAGTTAATTTATTACAAAAGAGGAATTAATTACAAACAAAGAGTTGAATGGAGAATTAAATAAAAGAATTGAATTGAGAGAGAAATCAAACTTGAGATATTATTTCTTTTTCTAAATTTAGAACTTGAAATCAGAAAAGCAATTTAATTGAATTATTCTCTAAAATTGGAACTCAAAGCTTTTCAGAAAAAGAAGTTCAGTTGCATTGAAAAGACTCTTTTCTAGAATAAATAAAAGAATTATCTATTTTTATCACAAATGCATGGAATTGATTTATTATTATTTCCAATGTAACTTGAAATTCTAATTTGAATGCATTTCAATTAAACTATAATTGGAATCTATCTCAAGGTTAACTATACATGATTTCTCAATTGTTTTCAATTAATCCTAATTTGAGCCTTTTCATCATCTCTCCTATGATTCTCTATAAATCCAATCTTCAGCTCTCATTCCAATTTACCCCAGAGATTTTTGAGAACACGCTTGGAGATTATTATCATGCTAATTTCACTCTGGAGTCATTGAAGATTATTGTGCTTTTTAGATTATTTGCATCCATTTAATCATCCATTATTGCTTGAATTCGTTATTGCTTGAATTATTCATCCATCTTGCATCCATATAGTTAATATCATATAGATTAAATCCTTCATCTTGGTGTAGTCTAGTCACTGGTATTGCTTATAAAATTCTGAGAGCAATCTTATACTCGCATCTTTTAGAAGGCAATTAGTCGCTTTGTTATGGTTTATTACTCATTGATTATTGATTACTAACCATGCATATAATGACTTAATTGAAGTGTTGTGCTTGTAGCTACATACCACTTTTTTACACACACATCTGGTGCCCACCGTGGGGTAGAAGACTACATTTTTTCGGCCTCCAAGACTGACTGCTTTGTTTTTTGTTATTTTCCAGATTTCAGATTTTTTGATTTTTTGTTTGTGCATCTCGTATGACAATTCCTATAGGCTGAAACGACAAACTACAAGTGTCGTATGAATAGGAATCCTTTCTCATACAAGTTGGGATCCTGTATTATACGAGTTTTTATATAGCTGTACGACTCTGTGTTTTCTGGTTAAAAAGGTAGAATTCATGATTTTGGTTTTTTGATTCAAATTGATTATTCTAATGACTAACCCTGACTGTTTATCTGTTTATCTCAGAATTTTTCACAGCCTAATTTGTTGTCTTTGTAGGTTGCCTAAGGAGAACCGACTAAACATCGTGTATTCTTTAAATTCTTTTTTAGGAACCTAACTTGTTATCTGGTTAAAGAACAAATCTATATTTTGTATTTTTAGAAGATTCTGAGAGGTAGGAGAGTATGCTCTTGTCTTTTTCTAGACAATCAGAAATGCAGACCCTTGAGGCTTTTTCTTTGTTTGAGATTTGTACATCTTTAGCAAGCCTGCCCTCTCGAGGGGTTGAAAAACTCTTAAAGCCATTATAGCCGGTGTGAGGGGAATGACCTAAGTGGGAATGGCTAAACGCCAAGTACTCCAACCCACTGTAAAATAAATGTGATTTGATGAAAATCAAGTCAACGACAGTGCTCGGGAATAACTCTCCTCTGTACCTTCGGGTATATTAGACCTTGGTTTTCAAGGCTGGGAGACCTCTTAATTGATTTTATACCTTGACACACTGAACATATCCCTAACTAAATCCAATTCAAAATTAGAAACTACCCAGTTCACCTCTGAAAGGGAGATAATCTTTGTGTAAGAGAGATAGTAACTCTCCCAAGATACTTGTCATTTCCTGCCCCCATTAGTGTTTGGAGTCGGATAATACGGCATTGAGAATCCATTGCATGAGACTCAGAGGCCGTATTTTGATTAGCTATTGGGTGTGTACCTAAGTCTACAAGCAAAGGTTTTCTTTCCTCACCAGATTCCTTAGGGTTTGCATGTTGTGATTGGAGTCACTATTTATACAAATTTTTTTCTATGTTTTCATCCCTGAGACAAAAACTGAAATACAAAAAAATTGGAGAAGACAAGAAAAAACTCAGTGAGTCAAAACTTTGTCCGTGTCAGAAACTAGTTTGTCCTAAGTCGAAACTCTGTCCGTGTCATAAACTAGTTTGTCCTAAGTCAAAAATTTGTTAGTGTCAAAAACTAGTTCATCCTAAGTCGAAATGTTGTCCGTGTCAAAAACTAGTTTAGCCTAAGTTAGAATTTTGTCCAAAACTAGTCTATCTTGGTAAAAAATCAATCCATTTCAGAATTGGTCATACTCACCGGTCATACTCAGCAATCCAAAAAACTCATAATTTTATGTCTCTGCTCTGTGAACAGTCGTACGAGTCTAATAATTTATCGTGCTACATCTGATCCAGTGTCATACGAGTCTTTTGATTTGTCATCCTAGATCTGATCCTGTGTCGTACGAGCCATTTTAATCTGTCATCTCGCTCTGTATCCTATGTCATGCGAAACAGAACTACTCTAAGTATTTTGTCGTCCTACACACCCATTTGTCATATGGTATGAGGCAGCAACTTGTACGAAACAAAACTGTTGTCATCCTGTAACTTCTAAATTATCGTCCGGTTCAGAAAACCCTGTCATACGAGTCTCTAGTTTTGTTGGAATAGAACAGTCAAACTTGCCTAAAAACAGTCTACAGTGAACATAATACTGGTTATCAATTTTCCTAAGCATAAAAGATCAAGACAGTGTACCTCTACCATTTGCATTACATGATTTGGTCAATCACCTTTCAGCTAGTTCAATCAACTACCTATCAAATTTAAGTCACTGAGATAACATCTTATACAGGATAGATCATTCCTAAAACCAGACCGAATCTTACACTACTCTTAGAATCAACTTAGATAAACATCTTATATAGGATAGACCTTTCCTAAAACTAGACTGAATCTCAGTTGTTTCTCCCAAACAATACTCTAAATAGAACAACTAGCTCTGAAATTGATCTTGACCTCTACATCACAAACAATTTTAGGTCACACTAATCCATAAAAATGCCTACACAAACTAGGAGTTCTTGCAAGAAAGAAGCCAAAGGAAAAGAAAAACCCTTCAAATATCAAGATAATCCATTCTACATGAAGGATCCACTCACTGACATACCGTCATCATCATGCAGACCAATTTTTGATGACCCTAAATCTCCCACTATGCATGAGATGGAACACAATGATGGAAACAAGGACGATAATAACATTCCTAGAAATGATAATGATTCCTCATCATCAAGTGAGACTGACAAAGACACTCAACCTCCAGAAAAATAAATTCTTGACTGTCAAAAGGACAAAGACTTTAGAAAAATGATGAAAGCTATCATGACCCAAGAGAAGGAAGACTATTTCTTAGAACTAGCAAATCAAGGTGCCAAACTTCCTACTGGATATGATGTCCAGACACTCATTACTAAAAAGGAAGACTCACCTATACTCATGGTACAAAAATAATTACTAGCCTTACGGATGGAAGTCACAGAACTGAAGAATAAGGACAAGTCCCCAAAACAATATTCTCTAGAAACAATATGTTGCTTTCCATTTGACAAGAATCTATACATGCCTCCATTTCCTTCACAAGTGGAGATCCCAAAATTTGACAAATATGATGGTACCTCAGATCCTCAAGATCATGTTTGGGAATTTTGTGCTGCTTGTATGGAGTTCATGCATGATCAAATGTACCTCATGCACCTCTTCCCAAGGAGTTTAGGGGGTCAAGCAATGGAATGGTTCTCAAGTCTACCCAAAGGAATAAAAATGTTTGAAGAACTAATCCAACTATTCTTACAACAATATTCATACAACATTCGACATCCTATGACTATGATCGATCTTTATAATACTCAAAAGAAATCAGGGGAACCTCTTCTTACTTTCCTCCAACGCTGGAGAAAGATGTTCTCTAGGTATCCACGACCTATTCTTGACTCTGAGAAAATGGATATATTTGTCAATAACTTGGTCCCCGAACTGAAATATAGTATACAAATGCAAATACACCCATAATTTAACAAAATGGTAGATAATGCCATTTGAATAGAAGATGTGCTCATAAAGAAGGGGGATATCATGCCTTGGAAAGAAACACAACCAGGATCTAGCTCTAAAGAGAAGAAGAAGTATTGGAAATTTGGCAAAGACAACAACAAGAATGTTGTTAATGATGGAGTAGTAGACACTGTTAAAACCAACTCAAAGCCTACTGTAGATGTCTAAAAATGGTCAACGCTTGCGGAGTCATACTTTAACATTTGTGCATTGCCTTATTTTAGGGCTTTTGCATTGCATTAACATTTCTTCTATGTTGCACACTTGGTCTTTATCATTTGTGAGCATCGAGTCCTTCTTCTGCATTCCTCATTTTTCTCGCTTTCGAATTTGGTCTTGTTGATAACAATCTTTAGTTATAATTTTGGTCGATCTTATCTTGTCGCATCAATGTGCATGCTCATTTATCATCATTTTGGACATCGTCAATCCTAATCGATGATGGAATTAGGGTTTTGTCCTCTTGTCAATCTTTTCATCTTACGATTAATTCGTCATCGATCCTTGTCCTCTTGTTAATCTTGTCATTTTGTGATCGATTTGTCATTGATCCTTATCAACTTGTCAATCTTGTCATTTTGTGATTGATTTGTCATTGATCATTGTCCTTTTCAATCGTGTCAATTTGGATCAATTAGTCATTGTTCCTCATCAATTGGCACCTATCAATTTGATCTCTTTGTCAATCTTGGTCAATTTGTCAACCAATCTCAATTGTTTATCAGCATTGGTCCTTTGTCAATAAAAATCATGATCGAATCGACATTAATTTCTTGTTGTCTTGACCTAATTCCTTGTCCTCTTATTTCTAGGGTTTTATGATTTGATCATTTAATTCTTTTCTTCTTCTTAGTGGGTTAAATAAATCTATTTATTTAAGTCCTAGGTCTTTTCATGAATTAATTAATGGATGAAAACCTATTAATTAATTCACCTAATTTCTATTTCATATTTTTCCTCAATTTTCCAATTTATTAATTTCTCCTAATTCCTAATTTCTTTTTCTCCTATTTTCTTCAATTTTTCTAATATTTCCTCTAAATTCATCCCCTAATTTTCTCCTATGTTTATGCTTCCATTTGTTGCAATCATGGAGGCTATTTTCTCTCTTCCCTAATTTCATGGGAATGACATTTTAATCTTGTCAATTTTGTCATAATTTGTCAATCAGTCAATTTTGCATAGCAATCTTGTCAATTTTGTCATAATTTGTCAATCAATCAATTTTGCATGTCAATCTTGTCATAATTTGTCATATTTTTCATCCTTGATTTGAAATTTCCTTTCAAATCTCTTCATGCTAATCTTGTCATCTCTCCAATTTGTCTATAAATTGGATGATTTTCGTCAAAAAAAAAAAGAGAGAAAACCACGCTTCTAGTATCCTTATGTTGCCATTTCATCTTGTCAATCTTGCTTTCATATTATGCTTTTGCACTTGTAGGTGAGATCCACAAACAAAGTAATTTGAAGGAGAAAGAAGAACAATGGAGAATTATGGAGGAGATATTCGCGTTTGTAATGGTTTGCATTTGGTTTGATTATCTTGTCTTCATATCTCTATTGAGTGTAATTAGGATTTCTTATCATTGCAATCTAGTTTTTGTGGTTGAGCTAGTCTAATATCTATTGCATTGATGAATTCCAAATTTCTATCTATATTTTTTGGTGAACCCGACATGAACTAACCCCTTAACCATGGTTTTTGAGTGCTTTTGAGTTGATTTGCAGGTGAAAAACTCAAGAAATAGGGCAACTCAGAGCTTTCTGGACACTTCTGTGCCTGTGTCAAAGAGATCTATGCCTGTGTCAAGGCATTCTGCACCTATGTCAAAGAGATCTGTGCCTATGTCAAAGAGATTTGCACCTATGTCAAGGCATTTTGCGCCTGTGTCAAGGTATTCTGCGCCCGTGTTGAGACATTTTGTGCCTGTGTAAGGCCAGGAATAGAGGTAAAACCAATGTTTTTACTTGCAAATTACTTTGTTTTCATTTTGTTCTTATATTCAGGTTTTTCTTTGGTACTGATTCTTTGTGCAGCACCTTGGCATTACATGCGATGAAGACTAAAAATGAAACTACTAACAAATCTTATGCAGGACGTGGTCAAAAACTTTTATTAAAACATCTTGCATGTGATTTTTAAAGTAGTTGCACATTTAGTTTCTTAAAGGTTAATGAACACCATGCATTCTTTGTTTTCTTTTAGTTTGATTGCATGTTTTAACCCTTAGAATTGGGCCTGCCTCTCGATTTGCCTGGCACTTCGCACAAGCATTGGTGAGAGGGAACAAACCTAAGTGGTGACGGGCTAAAGCCAAGCTCTTCCGAACCACTCTAAATAACTGTGGATGCAATGAAAGTTGTAGACAATGGGTGTTGGAATGGTATTGCGATGATTTATTTGCCAGATCAATACCCACCCGAATGGAAGCCCTTACTAGAATCTCTTATTTTTAGAGGCCAAAATCCTTCTATCTGTTGGCTCAGGCATTGTGATACGTGCATGTCAAAGACACCTCTCATGTACTCCTTAGTTAGAGATAGCAAGTTCTTGGGAAGTGATGCCCCTTGAACTCGAAGCTTGGTATGCCTGAGAAGTGAGTGCACTATAAGGGGGAGCCAGTGCTACCAAGCGTCTAGCTATCCAGCTAAGTGTTGTATTTCGTTAGAGGATTCAACAGATATTGTCCTTGCTAGCCATAGGATTTGTTGTAAATGTGCTTGATTGTCTTGAGTCAAAAGTCAAACAAACATTTTGTCTTTTGTGATTGTCAAAGGTTAAATCAAAAACAAACTTTCAAAAGTGCTCATAATAAACTTGGGTTTTCAAAATCAACAACCTTCAATTCAAAACAAAATCCAAATAAAAGTCCAAATTTGTCCAAGTATTCATCCAACATTTGAACATGGCTTGTCAAAACATTAAATGTCTTTGTTTCAAAATTCATGTCACTTTAGGCTAGGTTTTGCATAGTCCAACTTAGGTCCTAAGGCATATTGTCATCTCCTTTCATTTTAGTCCTTTTCATTGCAAGCGTCCTCATTTTGCACTTAGGTCCAAGATCATTTTCCCTAAGTTTGCATTTCATTTTCATATCCAAGCTAGATTTCCATTTAGATGACATTCCTGCATTATCCTTGTCATGCTAAAATTAGGTCTTGCCTAGGTTGCATTTTGCATATTCCAAGTCATTGGTCTTCGCATATCCTTGTCATTGTATTGTCATCTTGTCTTGGCTTCATCTTGTCATATCATATCCTTAGATAATTTTCATGTCATAAGTCATTGTCATAATCATTGCCTTCTTGCATTTAGTCTCAAAATTTGATTTGTCAAACATGGAAAATCAAAACTTTGGATAATACCCTAAGTTGTTGTTAGGGAGTCTTGACCTGGTCTAAAAATTTATCCTTTCATTAATTTTTTTTTTTGTCAAAACCTAGCTTAGTATCCAAGCATATAGGTGAGACATTGTCAATTTGTCCTATTGTCATTTGGTCCTTTGTCCTTTAAGGTCTTGGCTTCATTTCAACTCCCTAAGGTTGAGTCTTTAGGTTTTCATTTCAAAAACTTTGTCCAAATCTTGAAAAACAACAAAAACATAGGTTGCATTCTTGCCATAGATTGCATTTTCATCTATTTAGTTTGCATTTAGTTGCATATCATACATCATCCTTGAAAATTTTCAAAAAAAAATAAAATATTGCATTTGCATAGTGACATGCCTGTTGAAACAAGGTCAAAATCTAAGAAGATGGGCGAACCAACATATCAACCCATTGACAACGTATCAAACTCATAGTTTCAACCTAGTCAATCATTACAAATTGAAGGTTCGTCAAACACATCATTACCACCATATGGAATGGTTCAACTTGGACCACCTCCATTATATGAGCCAATGTTTGTACCCATGAAACTGGGATATGGGAGTGTTCCACCAACACCAAGGGAAAATGCACCTTTTGACTAGAATCAACCGAACCTGCAACATGAAATTCAAACATTACATGAGGAACAAACTCTTTCACAAGGATTTGGTTCAGATCAAGGCATTCAACAAGAAATAAATCCAAATGTTTTACTAGATTCTTCATCAGATTCTGATGCTTTCGATGATATTGATATGTTCCTTAAAGATCCGAAGTTGACAAAAAAGATGGATAAATTCTTGAACAAGGTCTTTAAGATGTTTCCACAAAAATATCTTGATATGATGAGTAATGTGACCTCCTCAAATGCACAAATTAATGTGCAAAAACAACAAGGCAGTGAGCTGTTAAGTTTCTCCCCACATCCAAATGAAGAAAATGAGCAACAAGAAACCCAACACACCTTGATGAGTAAACGTGCTTCAAAAAAGTTGACAGTGACTATTCCTCAAAAGTCACCATTCGAAACAATAAACAATCCATTATTTAGTGCAACACCTTTAACACAAGATCAAATGATGGCCACATAAATGTTGACAGCTTTTCCTCAACAAGAAATGATTCCTCGAATAATTACAAGTGGGTCAAAATATAAGATGCAAGAAAGCTTTACGACTGGAAAGCCTGATCTTACAAATGTTCAAAACAATGCTACAATGCAACAAAGTTTATATGTCCCATCAAGTTCAATATGCTTGGAAAATACTCAAGTACCCATTATGCAAAATATTGTGACAGATCCTTCAATAGTGGCAACACAAAGAGCCACAAATAGTGGTGTGCACCAACAACAAGTGTTGCAACAATTGAGAAATACACAAAAGGCACAATCGAATGCGAAAACAAGCAATGCACAACAACAACATTATCACATCCGACAACAAGTGGCAGTGCCTTCTGTACCATTACATGTCAATTCAAACTTGCAACCACCACAATGGATTGGACAAACAACACAACAAGTAAATGTGAGTGCCATACCCCATCTCAAGGAGAAACAACAAAAACCTCCCAAACAAAGTTTTTTGCAAATGATGGGATTTACATCAAGACAACAACAATTGGCACAAAGTCAGCAAATTCCGATTCGTCAGCATCAACAACAACATGTGCCTCAATATGTGCCAAGAAAAACAAGTTATCATACTTCACAACCACAATTGATGTCCATGCAATATCAACAACACCCTCAATTGCAATATCAACCAAGGCTACCAATCATGATTCCACCACAAGAAGCACAGCAATAGGGTCAATGTCAAGGCATGGCACAACCACAACAACAAGAGCTGTATCAAGAACTTTATATGCCAGAGACACCAAAGATAGCAATTTTTGAGCATCAACAGCCAATGGAGAGCAGGATGTATCGACAAAGAGTACACCCAAGAGTGAATGATGAACTTCCAAAATCTTCGATACCTGACACATTTGCACAACAGCTTGAGAAGTTGCAATGACAAGTCGATGCATTGGAAACCAAAGGAACAAAGAAATTGTACACAGATCAAGATTTATGTCCTAATCCATTTGACAAGAGATTGTACATGCCTTTTGAGGCACCTAATTTTGAGAAATATAAAGGGAACAGCAATCCAAAAGACCATATTCGAGCATTTTTCACAGCATGTACTGAAGTAAGTTATGAGGAAACATATTTGATGCACTTATTCACATGAAGTCTTACAGGACAAGCCATGGATTGGTATTCGCATTTGCCAGGGAACATAAAGACATGGTTAGAATTGGCTCAAAAGTTTATATCCCACTTCGCATTCAACATTGATAGTGAAGTGACCATGTCAGATTTATGCAACACCAAGCAAAAGCAAGGTGAACCATTAGTGACTTTCTTGCAACGATGGCGAAGCTTGTATAGTCCTTCTTCCCTAGATATACCTGAAGAACAACAAGTGAACTTATTTATTCAAAATTTGGTCCCAAAAATGATGTATGAGCTCAAATTGAAAAGTCCCAGTACCATTGAGAAACTCATTAAGAAAGGGATGAACATTTAAACTGCTCTTGTAGCTAAGGGAATCATTAAACTCAACAAAGATAGTGATAACACAAATAATTCTGGGGAGAAAAATAGATTTTGGTACAAAAACAAGAATGTCACTAATGATGGAGTTGTCGACGCAAGAGCAATGAATGCAAATCAACCCACATTCATAATAAATAAATTAAGTGCTCCTAATATGTCAGCTATGGAACATCAAACACCAGCAAGTAATGTTACTCAACAGCTGCAATACCAACAATATACTCAACAATATAATCAACAACAAGGTCATCAACAAAACCAACAACGAAAACCTTTCATTTCAAGGGATGGGCCTCCTTGACAGTTTATGCCATTGGGAGACCCTATTGAGTCAGTAATGAAACAATTAATACAAGTAAAGTTTATCAAGTTACCAGATGTCAAGGAAGAACCATTGGTAAAGCTGCATTGGTGGAATGATAATGTATATTGTGAATACCATCGGTCAAAAGGACATAAAATCGCATCGTGTTTTCAATTGAAACATATGATTCAAGACTTGTTAGATCAAGGGGTAATTGAGGTAGACCCACCCAACGCGACCTCTAACACTAATCATACAATTTTTAAAACTCCTTTGCTTGATCATGACAAGGGTAAAGCATCTTCTTCAAACTCTACCCAAACAACAAATCTCAATTATGCAAATACTAGTTATAACAATGTCATCAATTGTTTTCGAGCGTCAAATGAGTATGTTTCCACCATAAGAATAAAGGCACAAGATCCTTCTTGCGCAGTCACCACTCGTCGATCCAAAATAGTCCTGAAAGGAGCTCCTGCAATTCCTCCCAAATCAACTCCTATGATAAATGCATCGCGCAGTCCTAGATAAAGCTTTAACTGAGTCCATTGTCCCGACAGACATTGATGTTGACCAGTTTCAAGCCCGAATTGGACATCTAGCTATTTCCAACACGTCGCCTTTTCTGATAACGATATTTCTCCTGATAAGCTCCCTCATAATGATCCTTTACATCTTGAAGTCTTTGTCCATAATTGCAAGATCCGATGAGTCTTGATAGATGGCAGAGCAGGTCTTAACATCTGTACCTTGAGAGTGGTCATTGGTCTTGGTTATACAAAAAATGACATTGATTCTTCCAGAAGAATAACAATCAAAGCATATGATGATGTTGAGCATCCATCTAAAGGGGTAATTTCATTGCCTATCATAGTCGGTCCAGTGACAGAAAACACTTTCCTATAGGTCCTAGACCTTGATCTCCCTTACAATATGATTCCTGGCCATCCGTGGATCCACGCAATGAAAGTAGTTTCATCTACTTATCATCAATGTTTAAAATATCCTTACAATGGGACTGAGATAACAATTCTAGGAGATCGTAGTCCATTTCAATTTTGTGCTAATCTAAAGGATTCCCCGCAGCAACAAGTCCCAGTCAATAGAGAGGCCCACTCACATAATTATGTGGATCCTAATGAGTTGTTAGATGTTGTCAAAGGAAAATTGAAGATACAGGACCAAGGATGCGGAGACTATTCAATGGCTCAAACATTCCTCATTGGGAACTTAACAATATCTCCAAAATCACATGGCAAACCACATTTGTTGTAAAAGGAACCTAAGATAGTCATTCAATATCAGCCCCCCACTACATTTGCAAAATGGGGTGAACTTAACAAAGAAACTTTGGATGATGATGTAATAGATTGGCTTTATAAGGATCCAACTGATACACCACCTATCAAGTTGCCAGTGGAGCAGTATGGCAAAGGGTTTACTATGCTGTAGAAAAAGGGATATGATGGTTGTAGTGGTTTGGGCCCTAACAAGAAAGGAAGACTAGAACCTATTATACCCAAGATGCGACATCCAACTTTAGGATTAGGTTTTGCACCATTGCAAATTGGAACCTCGTCTACCAAAGTGATCACGTGTGGAAAAGGATGTGACTCTAATGATGAAACAACACCTGAGGATATCCAACTTGAAACTAATTCCAATGAATGGGAATGGAGTTCCTTTTCTTCTAGCTCCTATGCCCTCGAAGATATTTTCCTTGACCCCGATGATTTTCCCATGGAAGACAAACATGAAATAACTCCCCCTCCCAAAACATGTCCTAATGCTTGGATAGAGTCATTTTTTGACCCAAGCTCCGAATCAGATACGAGCAGTTCAGATAGTGATACCACAGACATCGTTATCCTTACCATCTTGGCCCTAATTCTCCCTGAAACTGATGATGACATGCCCCTTGTCTATCCACAGCTTATCCAACAGGACCAACAAGAACCACTCAAATTGGATTGTTTTCAAAATGATGAAGCAATTGCAGAATTCCTTGGACTACGGGAAGGCATACCACAAGGTGATCATAAGGTAGGGTTTGCTATTGATTTAGATTCTACAACATATTTTGGGGAGTCAACTCCATCTTCTAGTCATAAAAATGAAAAAGAAAAAGTAAAAAATCAAAAGGATAGGTCTTTGAGTGAAAACCGTAAGGCACTCTTTGATCATGAAAAAGTAAAAATAAAAGACGTACCTGCGGGTGAAAACCTCTCTGAGGTGCCCAAAGGTGGAAGATTGGACATACCCTCGTCAAGTCAGGATAAATCAACATTGCTTGTGGAAATGACCAAAGAGATAAATTTGGGTACACTTGACAACCCTAAGGTCATTCATTTTACTGCTTCTCTATCAAAACAAGAAAGAATAGATTTTGTCAATTTCTTTCTCGAGAAGAAGATCAACTTTGCATGGTCTTATGCAGATATGTCTGGCCTTGATCCTGAATTAGTCCTTCATCACTTGCCATTAAAACCAGATGCCAAGCCCGTCAAACAAAAACTCAGAAAGATGCATCCCCAGGTGGCTCTCTTGGTCAAAGTAGAACTCAAAAAATTATTAGATGTGGGCTTTATCAGACCAATTGATTATGCAAATTGGATTTGAAATTTGGTACCAGTTAGCAAAGTAATTGGGAGCATTAGGATTTGTACAGATTTTCGGGATCTTATAAAGCATGCCCTAAAGATGACTTTCCACTACCGAATATAGACATCATAGTTGACATGACTGCTGGATATGAGATTCTATCATTGATGGATGGTTTTTCCGGATATAACCAAATTCGTATTGCTCCTGAAGATCAACATAAGATTGCATTCACATGTGCTTGGGGTACCTACTGCTGGAATGTGATGCCCTTTGGCCTTAAAAATGCTGGAGCAACATATCAAAGAGCTATGACAACAATTTTCCATGATTTTATGCATACTTTGATGGAAGACTATGTTGATGACCTATTATGCAAATCTATCACAAGAGATAGTCATCTAGCCATCCTTGGCCCCATCTTTGATCGAATGGAAACCTACAAGCTCAGACTCAACCCAAAGAAATGTGTCTTTGGTGTCACCGCCGACAAATTATTAGGGTACATTGTTTCTCACAGAGGCATCGAAGTAGACCTTGAAAAGGTTAAAGCAATAATGGATATGCCTCCTCCTTCAAATCTCCATCAACTAAGAAGTCTGCAAGGAAAGTTACAGTCAATCCGTCGGTTTATAGCTCAATTGGCAGATAAATGTCATCCCTTCCAGCATTTATTGCATAAAGGTGTCACTTTTAAATGGACTGAGCAATGTCAATCAGCATTTCAAACTCTCAAGGATTATCTGTTGTCGCCACCTATTCTAATGCCTCCTATAGAAGGGAAGCCATTCATATTGTATATTTCTGCAACTGAAACGGCACTGGGAGTTCTCTTAGCCCAACAGGATGAGAAAGGCAAAAGAACAGGCTATTTATTATATTAGTCGGACACTAGTGGGCTATGAACTGAATTATTCAACTATTGAATGGGCATGTTTAGCAGTGGTATTTGCAACACAGAAGCTTCAACACTATATGTTAAATCATTAGACATTGTTAGTTGCAAAAATTGATCCCTTGAAATACTTGCTTAGCAGGGCAGCTTTGACAGGTCACCTAGCAAAGTAGGTTATGATCCTCAGTGAGTTTGATATTGAGTACATTGAGAGAAAGGCAATAAAAGGACAAATCATAGTGGATCAACTTGCAGAGACACCTATTCATGATGATCATCCAATGTTGACGGATTTTCCAGATGAATCAGTCTTTACTGTCAAATCTTCTAATGAATGGAAATTATATTTTGATGGATCCCATACCAAATTTGGGTCCAGAGTAGGTATATTGTTTGTCACCCCTCAAGGTGATGCTATTCTCAAATCCTATAGAATAACTTTCCATTGCACCAATAATATTGCAGAATACGAAGCTCTAGTCACAAGACTCTGAGTAGCAATCCACTGGAGCATCACACATTTGCAAGTCTCTGGAGATTCCCAGTTAGTCATCTGTCAAGTGAATGATGACTATGAAATGAAAGATGAAAAGCTTATTCCCTACAAGCATATGGTGGATTTCTTCAAGACAAAATTTACGGCTATCCATTTCAGTCAAGTTCCAAGAATTCAAAACAAGTTAGCAAATGCTATGGCAAATATTGCTTCCATGTTAAATATGCCCCACAATATGGACAGATGTGAATTTTTGGTCGAATAGTTGCTTGTCCCTTCTTTTGAAATTCCGACAGCAGATGTGATGTGTGTTCTTGTTGGTCCTAATTCCCCATGGTACAATGACATCTATCAATATTTGAAATCCCAAACCTTACCACCCAACCTTTCCTCTAACCAACGTCGAGCCTTCATCTGCCAGATAGCCAAATATGTCATCATCGCAGACACCCTTTACCATCGTTCCTTTGACCACACCCTCCTCAGGTGTTTGGATTTTGACAAGGCACAAACAGCTTTACACGAGGTTCATGATGGTATATGTGGGGGCCATTTCAATGGTTTGAGTCTAGCTAAAAAGTTGATTTGTGCTGGGTATTATTGGCCCACTATGGAAAAGGATGTTCATGATTTTGTTAAGAAATGCTACAAAGGCCAAATCCATGAAAATTACATTCATGTGCCAGCCCAAGAACTTCACTCCGTCATATCTCTGTGGCCCTTTTCTCAATGGGGATTGGATCTTATTGGCAAGATTCACCTGACATCTGCAAATGGACACAAATTTATCATCACGGCCATAGAATACTTTACAAAATGGATCGAGGCTATCCCCATGACCTATATCACTGGTGTCCAAATTTAAAAGTTTCTACTGAATTATATCATATGCAGATATGGGGTTCCCCTTGCAATTGTCATAGATAATGGTCGTCCATTTAAAAATAAAGATGTCAAGGTACTCTATGAAAAGTTTCACATCCAACACCGTTTCTCTAGTTCTTATTATCCACAAAGTAATGGTCAAGCTAAAGCATCAAATAAAACCATCATTAAGATCCTGAAAAAGGTTGTCAATGACGTTGGTCGAGATTGGCATGTACAGTTGAATCCAGCGCTATGGGCTTATCGTACTTCCATCCGCACACCTACTGGCGCAACACCTTATTCCTTGGTGTATGGTGCGGAAGCCATTTTACCCTTCAAAGTGGAAATTCCCTCTTTGCATGTTTCCCTGCAAAATTTGATTAATGATGAGACGCACAGAGTCTCTCGGTTGCATCAGCTTGAGATGTTAGATGAGAAACGTCAGACAACCCTGACACATTTGCAGGCATATCAAAACCGTCTCCATCACTCTTATAATAAGAAGGTCAAAGGGTGACACTTCGAAGTGGGAGATTTGGTCTTAAAGGTGAACCCGAAGAATGCACAATCTACTGACATCATCAAAGGAAAGTTTGAACCTAATTGGGTTGGGCCTTTCATAGTTACTATAGCCTATGGCTCGGGGGCATATCAGCTTGCAACCCGAGAAGGTGAACCTTTCTTAGATCCTTTAAATAGCATGCACCTTCGCAAGTACTAGGCATAGTTCTTTTGTCAGCAGTTCTTTAATATGATCCTAAAAAAATACAAAAAAATTGAAAAGTGAAAAAATAAAAAAAATAAAAAAAAAGTGAAAAATAAAAAAAAGTGAAAAATTGAAAAATCAAATAAAAGTGAAAAATTGAAAAGAATAAAAGTAAAGAAAAATAATTCACCCTCTAGTGAAAACCTGGCAAACGGGCGCTTTGGGAAAGTACCATGGTGAAAACCTAGCAAACAGGCGCCATGTGTAAAAGATTATTGCTCTGTCATCTATCATCACCCCTAGCTATACTTTCCCCCTGCAGGTTTATCATGATTATCCTTGCCCTGACCCAATGTTCTGTTCCAGACCTGTGATTAATCAACATCATTGTCTTGCATACTTAGGTTTCCAGTCCTTGTGCATATGTTTTGGTCCTGGTCGCTGTATATGTCTTTCAAAATTTCATTGGGTGTGCACCCCTTGTCATGATCAATTACTGGAGCTTAAAAATCAAATAATGTCTTAAAAAAATCCCTAAAAATCAAATAATGTCCTGAAATAATAAAAAAAATCAAATAATTTCCTGAAATAATCAAAAAAATTGAAAAATGTCCTGAAAAAATCCCTAAAAATCAAATAATGTCCTGAAATAATAAAAAAAAATCAAATAATGTCCTGAAAAAATCCCTAAAAATCAAATAATGTCCTGAAAAAAAAAAATCCCTAAAAATCAAATAATGTCCTGAAAAAATCCCTAAAAAGTCAAATAAAGTCCTGAAAAAATGAACAAAAAATAAAAATAAAAATTTCAAAACATCAAAATCCAAAAACAATTCCTTTGGCATTTTGCATTTTGTCAATAAATGGTACCCTCTGTGCATAGACAGATCGCTGAGCATACATCTAATGACGATCAATCAAACATTTGTGTAGACAACAAACAGATAACATGTTACAACATTGTGCTTTAATGAAATCACGCATTAACAGATGAACTTTTCAATCAAACCAGACATGCAAACTGATCAAAATTGTCATATCAATCAATCAACATCAATATCATTTGTCCTTGTCACTATTATCATGGGTCTTATACAGGGTGTAGTATACTCGAAACCAGACCGTGTCCTGTCTTAGATGGGGTACCGCATTCCCTGAAACTAGACAGCATGATCATTCTTGTTTTCCACCTTTGACAATGGCGATCAGACTGTTTGTTTGACTTGGTCGAATTTGTGCATCTTATTTTTTTTTTTATCATGTTCCTATGTTGCTCAAGGATGTCACTGAGTGATTTAGAGTGACCGGGATGGTTCATGGTCTCTTTCTTTTTTTTGTGGTGTTTGTTGTTTGTGGAATGTTTGTCACAAACTGGGGCAACTATATCATTGGGTGTCTGTGATAAGTACGTTCGCTCTGTGAATGCCGCACATACCTCAACCCTTGATGTATGCACCCTAGGATGATTCACTCATTCCTTGTGTGCGATGTGTCTGTCTTTTACAATAGAGGTTGCGTTTCAGCTCTGGCCTTCAATGCCATGATGCTCTGCATCCGCTTTGCTACATTAAATAAAGGTTCTCACCTACTTTTGTGCATTGGTGAAAGCAAGTTTTTCTTCATCTCTAACTGTCCTCAGTCTAATTTCTTCTTACTAACATTTCTTCCATCAATTTGGGCAGTCAGTTCAGTCTAGTTCTCTGATCTCCAAAAACATAAGCTGCATCCTGCATTCATTGATTAGTACATTTGCATTATATCGAGTCCATACACAACATTTTATCCATTTCATCTTATAAATGCATCCAAAAACATAAACACCATTCATACATGTTCCAAAGATGGTACATAAATAGTGCATAAGCCATCCATACATGGAACGTAAATATAAGCCATAACACATTGCATCCCCTCATATAGCTGCATATCATATCATATATCAAAACAATATCGGAGTACAAAATTGGACTATCTGTCCTAAGTATGGTCCGCAGGCTGAATACATAATGTCACACTACATATGTCTCTGTCATAAGGAGCATGTGCCTCTGTCACTGGCTGCTCCCTCTGTCCTCCTCATCCCTACCATGTCTCAAGGATGATGTCCCTCCTACCCTGGGTCCTAGCTGTGGTGGTCTCCTAGGTCCACTCACCCCCATGTTGTTCACTGACCTCCGAGAGCGTGTCCTGCTCTCTATCCTCGACCGTGACCGATATGACGTTGCTCTCTGCTCTGGTGGAACTGCACTCTCATATAATGTCCTCCAATGGTGTATTTCATCTCTGATCTCTAACAACATCTGTGCCATCTCACATGCACTGGCATCCCTAATCGACCCAATATACTCGGTCACTCTTTGCTCTACTTGTTGTGCCTGGGCTATTGTTGTATCTCGAGCCGCTGTCAGTCTGGCTATCTTTGCTCTAAACTGATCCTTCTCTATCCTCAAGATAACATTCTATCTCTCTAATGTCGCAATGTGATCATGCTGACTCGCTATGGTGGCCTTACACATCTCCATCTCCTCTATGCTAGCTATCTCCGGCTCTATGGGTATATCTTGCAATGACTCTTGATCGGCTGGATCTGGCTCATCATCTCCATCCTCATCATCCCCTCCGTCCTCATCATCCCCTCCATCCTTGTCATCCTCCTCATCATTCCCTCTATCCTCATCATCCCCCTCATCCTCATCATCTCCCTCGTCCTCATCTCTATCCTCATCATCTCCCTCCTCCTCTCCAGCGAGTGGAAAGTCCTCCTGTCTCCTAGGTATCGGAATATCAAGATCTGTCAATGGCACAAGCCGTCATCATGCAAACCATCGCTCATACTCCTCTGTCATCCTGGTGTCCACCACATCTGATCTCCAATCCCACTGTCTCTACTGTAGTTGTGTGAAGTCGGCATATGCTATGTGTGGCTGAATCATCCTCCCCCACTGACTCGTCTCTCTGTGAGATTGGGAAAAGTGTGCAGTCCCTCTTGGTACATCCTGCCTCTCTCCAAACTGTCATCTGACTCTCTCTGGAAGGTACATCTTAATCACTCTCTGGTGGTTCACTAGTCGCCCAATTAGGTATCTCTCTTGTCTGCAATACGGTAGCTCATCACTATCATCTGACCATCTAGGGCAATCAAGATATGGCCTCCATGTGAAATCTCTCAATCTGTCTAGCTCATGTCGCCAATACAGTATGTATCCAAATGGACCCTATCTCAGCGTACCCCCATAACAGTACACATATGGTCGATGTGGTACTACCTGTCTCTCTGCAATCAGTCGACATATGGTTATGTGCTCAAATGCCCATATCTGTAATAGTGTAACCCCAGAGCTCAAAGTCTAAACCCTCTGATATGCTATCTAGTGCAACTAAAAATATAGCATGGCAAGCACACATGGTCCCCATGCGTATATAGTCCCCTCTGTCGTCATCCACTCTAGCACTCTTCCCCATCGAATAGGGAATCCATGTCCTCATATGTCCCCTACTAATAGGCATGTTATAACCACTACTATCACCACATAACGCGGATCATACTCTGATGCCATGGTCTCCCAGCCAATCTCCCTCTCCACAAAAGTAGATCATCTATGTCACACTTGAATAATCTGCACAAAGCATCTCTACCTGTCGCTGGGTCATACACCACCATTTCCCCATGAATCGGAATACGGAGGATACGCCACACGTCCTCTAGTGTCACAGTCGCCTCTCCAGTCGGCAGATGGAAAGAGGAAGTCTCTGAATGCCAATGCGGTCAGCAGTCTTGTGTTTGCCCTAATCTCGGGCATGAATGTAATATAGTATAATCCAAGTCCTGCTAATGTATCTTTGTCCGTGCTCCTGAGTCTATGTCACAACATGAAGCAGTCGGGTCTATTCTCCTGTGTAATCAATGGATACTGTCGACTTTGCATCATAATTGGGGCACACTTTGTCAGTTTTAGGGTTTTCTCCTAAGGGCTGCATTTCCTTGTTTCATGCACCAATCAGGGTGTTTCTTATCTATTTTGGCCTCTTCTACCCTTATCCCTCTTTTCGGGATCATCCACGCGTTGTTTTCGATCAAATTAGGGTCCTAAGTGCACAACTGTGCTTGTGCAGCATCAAGCTATGCCTGTGTACCCTACACAGGTGCAAAACATCCTCACACAGGCGCAGATGTCCATTTTTCCATTCCCTGTGGGCCCCGCAATGTCCCGCAATCAAGCAAAATTCATGAAATTGACAATATGGGTTTTTGAGATACATACCGCTGCTCCCGTGTCATCCGATTGTCTGTAGGTGCGTACACGTTCCCCGAGATGATCTACCATTGGAATGCTCACCATCTCTATGCAAGGGTCCTTTTCCAGAGCAACAATTCCTCCACTTTGGCCAATGCAAATGAGCTCTTTTCCTTCTCCTCGTCTCATTTATAGCTCTTTATCAATACCTAGATGGACATGCATCCTCTCCATCTTATGCTAGTCGCGGTCTTTTGCACCTTCCACTGCTTGTCCTTTGTGTATCCGACCTTTGATTTTTTATCTGTTCAAACCTACCATTTTCTATTATTCTTATCAACAAATTGGCCTCTTTTCTGGATATTTCCGGCCAATTCCTCGAGGGGGCATGCATATGTCATCGTTATTGTCTGGGGCATTTTCATTATTATTCTTTGAAACAATGCTTAGAATCGCATTGTCTCAAAGAGGGGCAAAATGTAGATGTCTAAAAATGGTCAACGCTTGCAGAGTCATACTTTAACATTTGCGCATTGCCTTATTTTAGGGTTTTTGCGTTGCATTAACATTTGTTCTATGTTGCGCACTTGGTCTTTATCATTTGCGAGCATCAAGTCCTTCTTCTGCATTCCTCGTTTTTCTCACTTTTGAATTTGGTCTTGTCGATAACAATCTTCAGTTATGATTTTGGTCGATCTTATTCTGTCGCATAAATGTGCGTGCTCATTTATCATCATTTTGGACATCGTCAATCCTAATCGATGATGGAATTAGGGTTTTGTCCTCTTCTCAATCTTGTCATCTTACGATTGATTCGCCATTGATCCTTGTCCTCTTGTTAATCTCATCATTTTGTGATCGATTTGTCATTGATCCTTATCAACTTGTCAATCTTGTCATTTTGCGATCGATTCGTCATCGATCGTTGTCCTTTTCAATCGTGTCAATTTGGATCAATTAGTCATTGTTCCTCGTCAATTGGTGCCTATCAATTTGATCTCTTTGTCAATCTTGTTCAATTTGTCAACCAATCTCAATCGTTTATTAGCATTGGTCCTTTGTCAATCAAAATCATGATCGAATCGACATTAATTTCTTGTTGTCTTGACCTAATTCCTTGTCCTCTTATTTCTAGGGTTTTATGATTTGATCATTTAATTCTTTTCTTCTTCTTAGTGGGTTAAATAAATCTATTTATTTAAGTCCTAGGTCTTTTCATGAATTAATTAATGGATGAAACCTATTAATTAATTCACCTAATTTCTATTTCATATTTTTCCTCAATTTTCCAATTTACTAATTTCTCCTAATTCCTAATTTCTTTTTCTCCTATTTTCTTCAATTTTTCTAATATTTCCTCTAAATTCATCCCCTAATTTTCTCCTATGTTTATGCTTCCATTTGTTGCAATCATGGAGGCTATTTTCTCTCTTCCCTAATTTCATGGGAATGACATTTTAATCTTGTCAATTTTGTCATAATTTGTCAATCAATCAATTTTGCATGTCAATCTTGTCATAATTTGTCATATTTTTCATCCTTGATTTGAAATTTCCTTTCAAATTTCTTCATGCTAATCTTGTCATCTCTCTAATTTGTCTATAAATTGGATGATTTTCTTAAAAAAAAGAGAGAGAAAACCACGCTTCTAGTATCCTTATGCTGCCATTTCATCTTGTCAATCTTGCTTTCATATTATGCTTTTGCACTTGTAGGTGAGATCCACAAACAAAGTAATTTGAAGGAGAAAGAAGAACAATGGAGAATTATGGAGGAGATATTCTCATTTGTAATGGTTTGCATTTGGTTTGATTATCCTGTCTTCATATCTTGATTGAGTGTAATTAGGATTTCTTATCATTGCAATCTAGTTTTTGTGGTTGAGCTAGTCTAATATCTATTGCATTGATGAATTCCAAATTCCTATCTACACCTACAATATTCAATTTGGCTAGTGGTACACAAGCACTTAAAGCTGCTGAGGCTGCAATAGAAAATCCGCCAAAGAAAACAAAGGAATGCTTCAAAGAAAAGCCTTGGCTTTCCAAACCTAAGCATGATTTTACTCCTCTCGAAGAATCATATGAATCCGCTTTCAAAACTTTGTTGGAAAACAACTTGATAATGCTGCTAGATAACTCCAGACCATATGATCCAGAAGTCAAACCGAGATGGTGGAGAGAAAATGAATACTATGACTTCCATTGAAATAAAGGTCATAACATAAACAATTGCATGAAGCTAAAACATGAGATTCAAGATCTCATAGACGCTGGTAAAGTGATCATAAAGCATTTAAAGACCCTTTGCCTGTTTATGAACAAGGTGATTCTTCAAAGACCAAAGGAGGTGACAAGGTAAATTATACTTATGCTAGTCAGGACAACATTATCAACATGATTGAGCCTTCCCACTTGGAATATTTCAATGTGATTATAGTCCAAGATAAACCAAATGAATCACGATATGTAAGAGCTCTGACACGTTCTTAAAAGAAAGTCACTCTACAAGGAGCTAGCTCTTCCAATCCAGCTCAAGCAACATTGAACTCACCAGCCCAATCAAACAAACAAAAAGAATCAACCTTGGACAAATTTAAAAGGTTAACTTCATCATCATTTTTTGGATATAGTGTTTTTGAACAGTTGAAAAGGACAAATGCTGAAATCTCAATCTTTGAATTGCTAAAACTTTCATCTTCTCACAAAGAAATCCTAGACAATGCCTTGCTCACCACCAACGTTACAAAAGATTTAGACATTGATCAGTTTCAGTCTATGGTGGGTCATCTGACTTCACCTCACTATTTGACCTTCTCCGAAGAAGATGACAACTCACTAAGTCGTCCACATAACCAGCCATTGCATATTGAAGCCATGATCCACAAACAAAGAGTCAAACATGTTTTGATAGATGGAGGCGTGGGGTTGAATATCTGTACTTACAGTCTACTTACACAACTAGGATTCTCTAAAAATGTCATTGATCCTAGGAAGAAAATAACAATAAAAGCCTATGATGAAGAAGAAAGGACTTCTAAAGGTCTGGTGTCATTACCAGTCAGAGTGGGACCGGTAGAGAGATATCATTTTCTAGGTTCTTGATATTCCATTGTCATATAATATATTACTGGGCAGGTCATGGATTCATGAAATGAAGGTAGTACCATCAACATACCATCAATGTTTAAAATTCCCCTATAAGGGAGTTGAAGTCAGTATTCCTGCTGATACAAATGTCATCTATAATGCATTGGAAAAAGGTGCAGATACTTTTGTGCCTCATAATAGGGCAACCTCTCCAAATGAAGGTCCAGAAGCACTGATGAAAGACTTAGAAAAGAGATTGAAGATTACAAATACCGGCATGGATGGCTACAAGATAGAACCGATATTTTCATTAGTTTATCTCCCTCCATCACCAAAACAGTTGGGAAAGCCATCAGAAGCTATGATAACACAAACTTCAGCTTCAAATACCATATATGTTGGTCTCTTTGTACAGTCTTCTACCTCCTTGGTGGATGAAATAGAAGAGGATGTTGTTCTTAACTAGATTTTTAAGGAGGATAGTCAAGATGAGGAGATACGACATTGTGAGATTTCCTCAAACCAATATGGTCCTGGATACAAAATGATTCAATGCATGGGGTACTTAGGTACTAGTCCTTTGGGCAAACAAAAGGAAGGTATTACTGAACCAATTCAGCTACAAACCAAATCCACAAATGATAAGGTTGGACTAGGATACGATCTAAAAAAGACATCAGACCAAAAACATGTTTCTAAGTCTAAGTGACAGAAAAGAATATCGCCTTCAACATTACAGGAAGTAGACACTCAACAAACAAAAGCAAAGTGTAGAAAAGAGAAAGAGGAATCAACAATCAAGAAAGAAGAAATAGTCAGTGCTCAAACTTCGATGGTATTAGCTACAATAATACAAGAAGTTGAGGTCCCTGAGGATATAAGAGATGAAGTAGTAAGAATCAGAGAATTGTTTGCACCATTAAAAGTTCCAGTCATATATACTGGCAGGCAGCAAGTAGATGGTTCAGAGACTGATTCAAACGAGTATGAATGGGGTCCTGACTATCTTTCAGACACGTCCACTACAGGAACTTTAGAAGAATCTAGTGGTGTCGTAAATGATACTCAAGAGCTGATGTGCATAAAACTAGAGAAATAAATACAAGAAATTAGACAAAGGAGACAAGCAAATTATGAACAAGGCTTGAAAGAAGGGAGATTACCAGAAAGCTTCTCATCTATGTGCCCTTATCCTAAAACAGAAAAAATTAGGTATAGCACTACACAAGAAGAGTTGGAAGCTACATAACAAGAGCCAGTTATCAGTCCAAAAGAAGCTGGATGGAGTAGATGATAGCAAGTCACAGAAAAAGAAAGATCATGTCAATAGGTGTGTCAGATACAAATGACAAATGAACCACAACATGAAGGAACTTGTAGCATTAAAGATGTTGGTGTTGATACCATATGTATGCTTACTAAATCGCCTAAAGAAGATTTAGAAACTTCATCCGATGACTCTGACGACTTTGATGACAATCCTATTCAGGACAATATCTACTCAGCCTCAAATTTTGAATCATTTGATACAAACAATGAAAAAATTTCTACTGGTCTTATTGTTGTTAAACCACGATATGAAGTCTAGTCTAGTGTAGTGAATGACATTACAAGTATGTCTATCGGATTAGATCAATTAAATATTAGCGTGAACTTTAATAATCATGATCTAGCTCTTCCTGGTCTCGAGACACTTACACAAGGTATCATTCTGGAACTTGACTTTTTGATCCGTAGCTATGATAACAATACCGTGAACGCTCTTGAGCCTATCCAAAATTTATCCTTAGTACATCCCAAATTGATTGACTGCACGTTACATAATCAGCCAATGAATATACCTACTTTTGCCAATGACTATACATTAGCCTATTATCTCAATGCAGTCGAACCTATAGACTCTTCCACCAGTGAATAGAGTGAAAATATGACTCAAGCGGATATCAAGTAGCTTAG
The DNA here is from genome assembly GCF_030272615.1 of Cryptomeria japonica. Lineage (NCBI taxonomy): Eukaryota > Viridiplantae > Streptophyta > Pinopsida > Cupressales > Cupressaceae > Cryptomeria > Cryptomeria japonica. Next base: position 364,459,570 of record NC_081408.1, on the reverse strand, counting down.
TCACAAAATAAGAAAAATAAAAATAAAAACAAAAGATCTGATGGCGAAAACCACATTGTGTTGGTGTCAGAATCTAAAAAAGAGAAAATAAAGGATGTACCTAAAGGTGAAAACCTCTCTGAGGCACCTGAAGGTGAGATACTTGATATACTGCCAAGTCATTTCTAAGAAAGGTCCTCCATATTGATCGAGCCAACTCAGCCAATGAACATTTGGAGTCAAGAGACACCACACATCATTCATGTAGCTCAATCACTATTAGTAGAAGAATTGAAGGAGTTCACTCAGCTATTCTTAGAAAAGAAAATAAACTTTGTGTGGACATATTCTGATATGTTGGGCTTGGATCTTGATCTCATTATGCACCATCTTTCAATCACACCAGGAGTAAAACCAGTTAAGAAAAAACTTCATAAGATGCACCCGCATGTAGCATTATTGGTCAAGGGTAAGCTAGAAAAACTATTAAAAGATGGATTCATTAGAGCTATAGATTATGCCGAATGGATTTCAAACATAGTACCTGTGTCAAAGGTAGACAAGTCTATTAGAGTTTGCACTGACTTCGTAGATCTTAACAAAGCTTGTCCAAAGGATGACTTTCATTGCCAAACATTGATATGATAAATGTACTCACTAATGGACAGATTCTCTAGATACAATCAAATCAAAATAGCTCCTAGAGATCAAGAAAAGATAGCTTTCACCTATGCATGGGGAACCTTTTGCCAGAACGTCATGCCATTTGGACTAAAGAACGCAAGAGCAACCTATCAAAGAGAAGTTACAACTATATTTCATGACATAATGCATAAGAATATGGAAGACTACGTTGATGACACCTTAGTGAAGACTATGAAGAGATCAACGCATATTCAAGAGTTAGGTCCTATACTAGACAAAATGGAAAAGTTCAAACTCCGATTAAATCCAAAGAAGTGTGCATTCAGAGTGACATCTGGTAAACTACTTGGCTACACCATTTCAAAGAAGGGAATTGAGGTTGATCCTGAGAAGGTCCAAGCCATAATGGAAATGTTGCCTCTGAAGAACATTAGTCAAATGAGAAGTCTATAGGGACGTCTCCAATCCATCTGACGATTCATTTCTCAACTAGCAGACAAAGCTCAACCTTTCACAAAAGTATTGAGAAAAAGAATAATATACAATTGGGATCAGCAGTGTGAACAACATCTTCAACAAATCAAAGAGTACCTATCAAATCCACTGATATTAATGCCACCTATTCGAGGTAAACCATTGATCTTATATATATCAGCAACCGATTCATCACTGGGGGCACTTCTGGCACAACAGGATGACAATAAAAAGGAACGAGCTATTTATTATATCAGTAGGACATTGGTGTCTTATGAAATGAACTACACTATAATAGAAAAATCATGCTTGGAATTAGTCTTTGCATCACAAAAACTAAGGCACTACATGCTAGCACATTCAGTCAAGCTAGTGGCCAAAATCGATCCACTCAAGTATCTTTTCAATAAAGAAACACTTATAGGAAGATTGGAAAAATGGGTAATGATCCTTATAGAGTTTGACATTGAATATGTGAAACACAAAGCTATAAAAGGATAGGTAATTTCTGATCAACTTGTTGAAGCTCCACTTGAGGATACTCTACCACTTCATATAGAGTTCCCAGATGAATCAATAATGCATCTTACTCAACAACCCTGGAAGATGTTCTTCAATGGGTCCTTTACTCAAAATGGTTTAGGTGCTAGCATATTATTCATTACTCCTCAGAAGTATTCAATCCCAAAGTCTTATAAGATTATATTCCCTTGTACAAACAACATTGCAGAATATGAAGCTTTGGTGAATGGGATAAAACTGGCTATTGAATGGAAGGTTGCAGAGTTGTATATCTATGGAGATTCTCAGCTGGTGGTTAATCAAATCAATGATACATATCAGACTCAGGATGAGAAATTGATGCCTTACAAGAGGATGGTTAATGATCTTAAGAAGTATTTTGCTTTTGTATCATTCCAACAGATTCCTAGATCCGCAAACAGAGCAACAAATGCTATGGCTACCTTGGCATCTATACCTGAGTTACAGGAGTCCAATTTTCACTTTGATTTCCTAGTGGAAGAGTTATATTACCTCGCCTATGATTCTCCTGAGACCCAAATAGTCTGTTCTATTATTGGACATGACTCATCCCAATATAGTCATATCTATTCCTATTTACAAGACCAAATTATCCTTGGAAATCTTAACCAAAATGAAAAAAGAAACCTAACTCGAAACGCTTCATGGTATGTTATCATTGCTAACGATTTATTTAGATGAGGTTTGGATAGTACATTGCTTAGGTGTCTAGAAAATGAAGAATCTAAATGTGCATTGTCAAAATTCCATGAAGGTATTTGTGGATCTCATTCGAATGGTCTTACTTTAGCTCATAAACTATTATGGATTGGCTACTACTGGCCAGACATGCAAAAAAATGCCATAAAATTTTTTGACTTGTGAGAAATGTCAGCTACACGGAAATCTCATACATACCCCGGCAAGGGACCTCATACCATTTATTACACACTGGCCTTTTCAACAATGGGCCTTTGATCTCATTGGTCAGATATATCCTGCATCATCTAATAGACATAAATTCATCATAACTACCACTGAGTATTTCACCAAGTGGGTAGAGGCGGTTCTGCTCATCAACGCAACTAGTAAACAAGTTGCCTTGTTCATCCTAAAATATGTCATTTGCAGGTATGGGATACCTTCGTCCATCATGACTGATAATGGAGGATAGTTTAAGAATAAAGATCTGGATGAGCTTTGTGAGAAATTCAAAATAAAGCAACACTGGTCATCAGTATATTATCCTCAAGGTAATGGACAAGCTAAGGCATCTAACAAAAACCTACTGGCTATTTTGCATAGAACAGTGAACAAATCCAGGAAGGATTGGCATCTGCAGCTCAATCCTGCACTATGGGCTTACAAAACAAGTGTCACAACACCTACTGGGGCTACACCTTTCTCTTTGGTGTATGGGTCCGAAGCAGTACTACCTATTGAAGTAGAAATACCATCTCTACAAGTTTCTTTGCAAGGTCTTGTTACTGATGAAGATCATAGAATATCTAGATTGCAAGAGCTCGAATTGTCAGATGAGTGTTGGCAAGTGGTGTTTGATCATCTCAGAGTGTATCAGAAGAGAATGTCTAGAGGATATAACAAGAAAGTTAGATAAAGAGAATTTCAGGTTGGTGACCTAGTCCTAAGAGAAAATCCTAAAAATCAACAGTTCGACACAACAAAGGGAAGTTTGAACCCAACTGGCTGGGTCCCTACATCGTTATTGGAGTATTTGGTTCTAGGGCCTATCAGCTCTCAAATTTAGAAGGAGAACAGTTCCGTGAACCGATTAACACCATCCACTTGAAGAAATTCTTTGCTTAGAATTCTCTGTGTCGTCAACATGTACAGCTGAAAAAGTCTTGAAATTTTTTTTAAAAAAAAATGGAAAAATCATAAAATACAAAAAAAAAATTAAAAAAAAAAAAGAGAAAAAGAAAAAGAAATAAAGAGAGAAATTGCCTTGGTGAAAACCTGGTAAACAGGCACCTTGGTAAAAAAAAAAAGAATCTCTACCAAGTAGGTGAAAACCTGGCAAACAGGCGCCTCTTGTACTCAAGCACTCCATCTATCAACACAACGTTGGCATTTCCCGCTTTCATGCATCTTTTGCTTTCACTTATACATATTTTTAGTCACTTTCATGACATCCTGGTTCGTTGGAACCCTCACGAATTGAAACTGATCAACATCCTTGTCCTAGGTTAATCGACATAGCACATTACATATCCTAAGCAGTGTCAACCAAGTCATTTTTCCGTCAGTGAAACCTGGTCGTCCACTCCAAGTCAGTCACCTGTCTCCTAACTACCAAAGAGTTTTTATCACTGAGTAAACAAGCAAACAACATAATGGAAAACAATCACTAAACAGATTGAGCTATGAATGAAAATTTTCTTTGTGTGTTGTCTTTTATATTGGTTTTCAATTATTATCTCTCTGAGTAACTCGAGGAAGTCTATTGTGACTAAGAGGAGCAAGGATTGGGGGCATAATATTTTCTTTGTTTTCTACTTGTAGGAATGATCCCAATGACCAAGAAACATATAAATTAGCTGGGTATCTGTGATAAGAGCCTTCACAACAAGGTGAAATCACCTCACATACCTTGACTCCGCTTATTTGTATGCTACAGGGAGGTCCATATCATTTCTTTGTTTGTTTTGAGGGAATTTCTTTATGATGCAATTCAGGTCCCTGCAAAATCTGTCCAAGGATATGAACAAAAAAAGGGTCATTGCGGACAAGATAATAAATATTGCACATTTGAGAAAGAAAGGAACTCTAACCTACCTGTTGTGTTTGTTATGCTCAATGATGAATCTTAAGTATTTTAAATCCAGTGACTAGGTGTAGGTTGCATTTTGCACATCATTTTGCATATCATTCTACATTTTTGTGAATTTAGAGTGATTTTGGTATGGTAATAATCTCTTTATCTTCTAAATAAGAGCTGAAAGCATCATCATTTCTTACGCTAAGTGGTCTATTTATCATCATTTCTTTGATTGAGTACTTGTGTTTTGAGATGTTTAGCTGAATACATAAACATTTAATATAGCTTCATACATTTCATTATTACTCATTTGCATTTATCTTATTGCATAGAAAATGAAATATTGCATTTCACATTACTCATACTCATTCCTTTATTTGCATATGAAAAGAAACAAAAATAGACATCTATAATCATTTGCATTACATACATTCATATTGAAAATAAATGCATATATATAGAATAAAGCATATAAAAGATTGTAGCTAAAAATATTGTAAAACATCAAATACATCATAAGCTATGCAACCACAAACATAACCTAGTATATGATAATTCTAGCAAAACATTCAAAAGAAGTAGGAAATAAAAACACTATTATACTATGCAAACCATATATTTGAGCTCATTCCTTGACCTCCATTGTTTCTCTTTCTCCTCCAAATTATTGTGGATCTCACCTCCAAAATGCAAGTGTATGCAAGCAAGATTATAATTCGAAAATGATAGCATAAGGATACTAGAGACGTGGTCCTTAGATGATTGAAAGAGGCCTCCAATTTATAGAATTTGGAGAGAGATGAGACAAGAATTCGACGGATGAGATCGATTCAATCTAACGGTCGACATCGCATGCAAAGGGGAGTCTCTTGGGAAATTGACATTTTGATGGCAAGTGGAAGATGAGTTAGAAGGACAATTCCATTTTCGACACTTGGTCGAAAATGGAAACTTTGCCTTTGAGAGAGGAGACAAGTGATTCACTTTTTAGAAAGTGAATCACTTAAGTGAAGACATTTGAGTGAGGTAGAAATTAATAATTAATAATTATTAATTTCACTCATAAAATCAAATTAGCCAATTAATATTAAAAAAAATATATTAATTGTGACATGGACAAAAATATGGTGAATAAATAAATATATATTTATTTATTCAAAAAGGGACATGTTAGTAAGAAAGGGGATTAATTATTTATTTAATTAATTAACCTAAGGGAAATGATTTGAATAAATTAAGATACCAACCCTAATGATGAATTAAGTCCCAATAGTGATGATTGATTGGCTAATAATTGATGAAAATTAATGACAATTGACTGAATTTGACAACAAAATAGGACAAAGGATCGAAAAAGACCCAAAATTGATAATGATTTTGATAAGAGACTGATAAGATTGATTGATAATGACTTGATAATATTAATTGATATTGAGGTTGATAATTAATGACTGATTAATTATCAACAAAGAGGGAATTAAGTCTAATTGTCAAGATGATACCAATTCGAATGATTTAAGAATGAAAAAAAAATGCCAATTATAATGATTTAGGACCAAATGTGATTGAACGAGATTGATGAGGGTTGGATTTGAAATGAATTGAAACTAGAGGAATGACACAATGCCAACATATGATGAAAATCAAATGTGGCATAGAAGACATGCTAAGAATTAGGATAGCAATGTAAGAGTGATGACCAATTTTGAGTGACTACAAAGACATCTCATAAGAAATCAACACAAGTACAATGAAGTAAAATCAGATCTCGTATATATATTATGTCAAATATAAGAGTACAAAATGATGTCGAATGGCATATACAAACTCCCATCAGAGCAAGAATCATATAGGCTACAAAAAATGGGTGTGTATACAAAAAATATCTAAGCTACAAAAAGAAATAATCTAGCTAGCACCCTCTCCCTCATCTCCTAGTGGAGGAGGAGGAGCCTGATGCTCGAGATCCTGATGGGGTGCCCGAGCTCCCTCTGATCATGCCATATACTATGAGTAGGGTATCACCTACTGCGCAACAGGAACTGTGACACTATATGCTGCCACATAGTACGCTGCCCTACTACTCTGGAGAAGGACCTCCTATCGTAAAGCCTCTATCTCTTCTCTTGACTCTGCCCTCAATGATGCAATCTGGCGATCACACTTGGTCCTCACCTCGGCAAGCTATCGATCTCGCTCCACTAGCTGAGTCTGAGCCACTGCCACTATCAACTTTGACTACATCTCTGCAAGACGTGCTCTCATTGACCACCCTACATCAGTCCCATGCTCTCTCATAGGCTCCCCATCCCCATCTCCACCTGTAGCTCCACCTTGCTCATCCTGCCACTGCCTGACCTATCTCAGAGCTCTTTGCTCCTCCTCAATCCCACCCAATCTCACTCCTACATGCCCTAAGGATCCACTCTCACCCCTCTATTGTCCAACATCAACTGCCACCCTCCTGCTGCTCGCACTAGGATCATCACCACTCCATCATAGAGCCTCATCTCTCTGTCCCTGTCCCTACCTGTGGCCCTATCACTGTCCCTGTGCCAGTGTGGGGGCATCATCCTCAACATCCTCAATATGAGGAGTCTGCTCTGCTGGATCTGTGAATCAAGGGAACGGATGCTGCTGAAACCAATCTCTATACTGGGGCAATACCCCTGCATCTGCCATATCATCCATATAATCCCACCTCAAGTGATGTAAACCAGTCAGCTCCTGCATCGCCAAAGGATAGGACAATCGTGCAGACCATCCCTGTCTCTCCTCATCTGCATAATGTGCATATGTTGTAAACTCCTGTGAGATCCCTTGAGGTCAGCTATACTACCTCATCACTCAAGAAATGACAAATTACTCCACAATAGTCTGTGATCTCCCGATGAGAGGGCACATAATAAAAAGGTCCTTGCAAACCATCCGCAAGTCATCCCATGGCTCTAAGCCTCTATACGGTCTCCATACAATGGCTATTAGGTCATCTAGTTGTCATCTCCAAAAATTTATCTTGCCCAGATGGGGCTGCGTAATGTATCTAGCATACATGTATATAATTAGTTGCCCAGGCTCTCTACTATCATCTACTATGGGCTGACAAATGGGAAGGTTCTCCCAAGCCCACACCTGCAAAATATATACACTAGTGGCGATGCTCCGCCCATCTCTATACACAATCTCATGCATCTCTTGATACATGTGGGCCAATAAATATGAACCCCAGCCAAGTCCCCGAGGGGTCTCTATCAATCTCTCTAGCATCCGACCCCATCTGCACTGGAAACCCTGTTGCCCCCTATCTGGCATCAGAAAATAGCCTATGAACCCTGCTAGAACACATGCCAAAGGAAACTCCTCATTGTACCTGCTCATCAATATGTCCCAACTAATGGAACGAGTCAAAATGTTAGGATCACTGAAGACATGCCTCACTGCCTATAATCCTGGAAGGTGCCCTGAATTATAATCCACCTTATCCCTAGCAAAAGGGATACAGAGGATCCTATATACATTCTCGGGAGTGATAGTCAACTCCCCCACCGGTAGATGAAACGTGTTATGCTCTAAATGGAAACGTTCTACCAATGTCGTGAGCATTCTATGGTTCACATGGATATCAGGTAATCTCAATAGATGAGTCAAGCCGCACAAGTCAATATGAGCTTGCTCAACCTCAAATAAATGTCGAACTAATGCCATAGTAGGAGGATAAACGCATCTAAATAGAATAGGAGGTAATCAAACCTGCAAAAACCCAAGAACGAAGCATAAGAAAACATTCCAAATGAGCTTACAAGAGAAGTAAAACATCACACAAATCCAACTAAGTCAAATGCAAAATCAAAATTTCATGTTTAGACCTTCAAAAATGCTCCCTGTCTCTCGAACGACAAAACACAGAGAAGCAAAATCTTGTATGAGTCAAGAATAGCTATCGTACGATAAAATAACCCCAAATGACAAATTATTGGACTCTGCATGACAAAATGGTCTTTTTACAGACCTATCATACGATACAAGGGTGTGTCCCGAATGACAATTCTAATGACCCTAAACGACAAAAGAAATTTTAACAGTTACTCGTAGGAAACATAATCTTGTCTCGCACGATAAATCGTAAAACCCAACCCCAAACATGCGAAAAACTTGAAAAATGAACAAAAAAATTGAAAATTGAAAACATAAAGAGGCTTAAGATCGATCACTTACCGTTGGCTCATAGTTTTGGGGTCGATTATGACATCTCTAGTGCTCGAATTGTTGCTAACGAGTAGGGACCACCATTTTCTTCGCAAAAGGATTTTTGAATTTTCAAACTTGGAGGGTTAAAATGATTTGAAAATCACACTTTCGTCCCATATATAGCTAAAAACCTAATTTTTCAACTTGCTTCGATTGACATGAAAATTGTACCCTTAGCTAATTTTCCCATTTTGATTCCATTTTCGAGATAGAAATTGAAATTCAAGATCATTTTACTAGTCAATTTCACAATTTCGACCACTTAGCGCTCTTTTCATCAAAAGCTTATTCTTTCTTCCAATTACGCTCAATTTCAATGTTGAATCTTAATTCAATTTCAATTCTACACATCAACTTTATGATCAACTCTATGCTCAATTTCTTATCAATCAACACCAAATTTTTTAAATATTCCTTAGAATCAATTTGTGCTCAAATAACTTATTTTCGCCACACAATTGCCTATAACCATCAATTCCTCGTTATTTTTTGATTTCGCTCCCAAGGGGGTATACTCACGACCTTATGACTTCACATCTCATAAGTCGAGAAAAATTTTCAAATCTTCATCAAAAGTCGAACAAAATCTTTTCAACTAAAGAAAATCAATTCTTATTGCTAAAGGGCATCTCACCTTCATCGCTTCACATCAAGTTGAGATCTCTTGATCATCTGAATCGAATCAATAGATAGGGGCATATCAGTTTCATCGCTTCAAATCAAGTTGATATTTGTCTTTCATCTGAATCAATCTCTTAACGTTAATTAGTTTCATCGCTTCAAATCAAGCTGATTATTTGTTTAAACTCAATCAAAAGGTTAAAGAGTATCTTTGATCACACTCAATCTAAGCAGGTGTTCAGTATTCATTTCTTGATCAAGCTGGACAATTTATCTTCATTGTGTCTTAATCAATCAAGTTCAAGATCGATTTTTTTTTGTCATCACTCGCTGTGTCTAGATCAATCAAATTCTAGATTAGTAAGATCCGCTTCTTGATCAATCAATTTCAAGTTAGGTATCTTTGCTTTCTATCGCTCCTCAATTCAATCAAGTTCGGGATCGGTATTGCTTTAATCAAACTTCATTCAGCTTTGTTGCTTCGAATCAAGCTAAACACCTCGCTTTCATCTAGTTCGTGATCAATCAAGTTCAGAACTGGCATCTCCTAGACATCACACACTTTTCGAACCAATGTGCTGCTCACACATTAATTCAAAGAGGGGCAAATGTAATACCCTAAAAATGGTCATCTAAACCATGGGCCCCTAATCTCAACAACATCACCAAGGTCCTAACCAAAGGCAATCAAATCATCCTTGAGTCAATTATTAATTCTTTAATCATCAAATATCACATGGCAAATCAATTACTCAATATTAATTAAATATTTATTTAATTAATTGAATCATTTCCAAGAATATCATTTTGATCAATTATCCTATTTTAATTTATTAAATATCCTTGCATATTTAATTAATTAATAAATTTGACATTTAATCATGCAAAAGGAATTAATTTATTACAAAAGAGGAATTAATTACAAACAAAGAGTTGAATGGAGAATTGAGTAAAAGAATTGAATTGAGAGAGAAATCAAACTTGAGATATTATTTATTTTTCTAAATTTAGAACTTGAAATCAGAAAAGCAATTTAATTGAATTATTCTCTAAAATTAGAACTCAAAGCTTTTCAGAAAAAGAAGTTCAATTGCATTGAAAAGACTCTTTTCTAGAATAAATAAAAGAATTATCTATTTTTATCACAAATGCATGGAATTGATTTATTATTATTTCCAATGTAACTTGGACTTCTAATTTGAATGCATTTCAATTAAACTATAATTGGAATCTATCTCAAGGCTAACTAAATATGATTTCTCAATTATTTTCAATTAATCCTAAATTGAGTTTTTTCATCATCTCTCCTATGATTCTCTATAAATTTAGTCTTTAGCTCTCATTCCAATTTACCCCAGAGATTTTTGAGAACACGCTTGGAGATTATTATCACGCTAATTTTGCTCTGGAGTCATTGAAGATTATTATGCTTTTTAGATTATTTGCATCCATTTTATCATCCATTATTGCTTGAATTATTCATCTATCTTGCATCCATATAGTTAATATCATATAGATTAAATCCTTCATCTTGGCGTAGTCTAGTCACTGGTATTGCTTATAAAAATCTGAGAGCAATCTAATACTCGCATCTTTTAGAAGGCAATTAGTCGCTTTGTTATGGTTTATTACTTATTGATTATTGATAATAACCATACATATAATGACTAAATTGAAGTGTTGTGCTTGCAGCTACAGACCACCTTTTCACACACACAAATCCCCTAGCTTTTGTTTGGTTTTGCATAGATCTGTCATGGTAACATCTCATTCTATGTTATGTGAATAATGCGCGATGAACTTTTGGACTAGTTTCTCGAATGTTCTGATGCCGCCTAGTAATTGAGAAAACCATTGTGTGATTGTTCCCCCCAAACTTCGAGGAAAGAGGCGCATTAGATAGGTGTCTTCATAAGCCACTTCTAGGCAAGCTGAGTGAAATTTCTGGACATGATCTCTAGGGTCTCCTTTTCCCTGATACTTTTGAAACTTAGGTGTTTCAAACCCTCATAGAAAAGGTGGCATATGTAGGTTCCTATCAAAGGGATAGGGACAAATATCATTAAGTGAAAACTGGGTAGTCTTCGTGCCATTATCGAGTTGTTGAGCAAGATTCTCGACTTGTTGTCTCAACATATCTATTTCAGTAGGAGGAGGAGGTGGGGGATTTCCTTGATTAAGGTCATATTAGAAGTAATATCTACCTCTTCCACCACCATTACAGATATGGTGTTCTGATGTCTATCGTATCTATGTGGTATCAAAATCACAGGGTAGTTTAGCACCCTTTTGAGCAAGTCTCAAAAAATGAGAATCTGCATTGTCTTTAAGGATTTCGTCAAAAAGTTTGTTGAACCTGGGATTGTGTTGCACTTTTTCTATAGCTTCACGAGTTGGAGTGCTAGGATCTTCATCATTTGTACCTCCTCCAATGGCTTCTTGAAAATCATTGAGGTTTTCATCGTCCTCTTCTTTGATCTTTAGTTGTCTAGTTTTCAATCTGGTTTGACCCATTTTTTTTGAAAGTTTTTGAGGTTGGTGAAAGTGATTATGAATTGAGGATGAAATTTTTTGATGAGAGATAAGTGTTTTGTGAAGTGTTTAGAAGATGGATCTCTAACACTGAAGGTTGGATGTTACCAGAGTTCTTTGTGAATTGCTCTTTGTGTTGTCAATAATGTTGATGTGATAAGGTATAGTAAGGTTTGAGATGTGTTACAGACCAAACTACCTAGTAATGAGAGGATGAACTCATAAACTAGTTTTAACCTATGTAGAAATGCCTCTTAGGATGATTTATCCTAGATGTAGAGATTCTCTAAAAAGTGATGTGTTGTTTTGATTTAAGCAATATCTAAAAAGAACTTAGGACAAGACCTTTTTATGTTTTGAGAGTTGAATGGATTGATGATGTATGAATGTGAAAGTGGATAGAATATGGACCTCAATAACAAAGGGGACTTCTTCTTCCTCTTCTCTCTTAGGGTTGGTGGTTCTTCTTGAGCTATGTTATATGTAATGCAGATGTTTGGAAAAAAAACAAGGTTGATCTTTCCTCCTTTTTTTTGTGATAACTTAAGGCTCTATACTAAGTAAAATCTTTATTTTTCAAAGGCTCTTTACCAAACTCGTTGGATTTTCCTTGAAGATATAGACGTATATGATGCAAGAAGGCTCTGTGTGAGATAAAAATTTGTCTATTGAGATAGAAAAATTTCCTTCTTTTGATAAAAGCCTTTGAACTCAATGGTTTTTTCTTCAAGTTGATATGTTGACGAAGATTCCTTTTCTCGAGATTTGAATGATGGTCATATAATTTGATATCTTGTTGCACTGTGTTTGATGTTTTTTTGTTGGTCAAATTTTTTTGATGGAAAATTGTGCTAGATGAATACTTAGTTTGAATTGGTTTTGAATTTCTTTGACAAGAAAACAGAGCAAGCACACAAACACAATAATTTTGCCTCAAAAGGCACAAATAGGTGTGGGTCTAAATCAACCCAATCTTTGAACTTTTTGACCCCTTTTCAAATGTTGTTGTATGTTTTTCCAAAAGCCTGAAGTCGGCTAAAATTGTTACTAGTCTGACACAAAATGAAGACACTTCAAACACACTTTATCTCTAAGGTCAAATGGCCACTTACAATAATTTCAGCCCACATCTTGATATTTCTTCAACTTTGGTACTACATACCTTATGAATCCTACTGTAGCAGGTAAGGATGTGATATACTAAGTCTTGTGTGAGCATAATAGATAGATGATCCCTATGATGGGGGAGTCACCACTTTTATCAAGATACATGTAGCCTTTCAAAAAGCCCTATTTCTACTCAAGGAAATATGTATGGTGAGTATCTTGGGAGAAAAACCATCTATGCTCTTGCACTTAACTTCTCACAAATATCCTCAATCAATAGAATGGGTGGGCTTCTATAATAAAAGGTGTCTAGTAATACTCTATGTTTTTTGACATAAGTTCATTCTGTTGTGACTCACTTAAGAGCCTTGTAACTTTTGGTGGGGCCCATATGTCCTTTCAGCAAGTTACACTGTAGGAACATCTATACCCAAGGCTACAGCTTTTGCTCTCACCTGATTTCTATAGAAGCTCAAAAGATTTACCATGCGAGGTCATTCCCAATAAAGATGTGTCTCTTGGAAGGCCTCTCTTAAAAAGATAAAACTTTGAGTGTTACTAACACTTTTCTCTTGCACCTAGGACCACGAAATCCAAGGAAGAGGATAGTGTGTGTTAGAAGTAGGACCACTCTACAAGCTTTTTGCACAAGTGGGCCAATCACTGAAAACACTTGTTCTTTTTAACTGATTTTATTGCAGTGTGATTTAAAAGCTATTTGGAGATGTTGCTCCAACAATCATGGTGTTCTTTTTAACTTTCAAGGAAAAATGTTGTGTAATCTATGAAATTGAAATCCTGGTCAACCAAAATGAAGCATGTTTGCTTGAAGTAAAGTCGATTTGAAAACAAAACTTTGACAAATTGTTGGTTCTTTTTACCTTGCAAAAATGAAAATTTGATTGTGATTTTTAGCCTTTGTGCAAGAAAAATGAAAGTTTTTTTTTTTTTTTTTTTTTTTGATAAAAGTGGACAAGCCACTAAACTGATATTTTATTAAATTTGAGATTTGAAAATATAGAAACAGGTTCAAAGGGTATACCGGCAAGAAAGAACCCACAAGAAAACCTCTGGTTGTGGCCCAAAAAAGAAAAAACTAAAATTTAGATCCCCATATACCCAATTACATATCTGATTTTGATCACCTTCCCAATACAAAGCTTATCAGGATATACCTGACATTAACCCAAAAAAACCCCATAGACCAATTACATATTTGATATTAACACCCTCCCCTTACATGATTTTTCTAAAATGCATATCATTCTCCATAAGACCCAAAAAAGAATTTTGAGGAGTAGGCTATAAAGGGGGAACATAGCCACAAGGCTTCCATGCTTGACAAAATTTTGTATCACCCGCACAACACCATAATATCCAACAGGCATGTAGGAAAACACCCACTATGTCCCACGAACAAAAATTTTGCTTGCCAAAATGAGGAAAAAACCAGATGAAAACATAACCCTGCTCCAAAAACCTACGGACAAAAAACCTTATACACTCGAACAAAAAACCCAAGAGCATGATGTCAAGGAATTGAGAGCCATGAGCTAGGCCCTTCTAGTGGTAGAGAGGAAGGAGGCACCATCTGTATAGGAGGAATCCAGACTGGTGAAGCTCAAACATTAGACATTGATTCTAAAAGAAAATGCAATCCTACAAAAACATTAACCGCTGCAACCAGAGAAACTGGTGATACATAGTCTAAAAGGGCTGCCAATTCAAATAATGTATCATCATATATGTTATATATCAACCCATTCCTTAGAATTGAGAGGAGTTCCCCATGCCACCCAGAGGATAATAACTGAGAATGAGTAATAAAACCAGCATATTCAAAATCACCAAAATCAAAGCGGTAATTAGGGAGAGCATTGTCCAAATCAACCTTAGAGTAAAAGTGGGAGTTGAAATATGTATCAAAAATTGCCCTAACCATAGCAAAATCTAGAAGCACATCCATACATACAGTGAGAAACCAAGATGCAATATCAGCAAGGAAACAACTTGGGTTATCCACAAGCCATCACTTTCCCAAAACTTTGTGAAAAGCCAAAGAAAAGTCCACCCAATGAATTTGAAACAAACACCCGAGCTTTTCATCGTCCAAGACAAAAGAGTCTTGAAAATCATAGTGTTTGTGAGGCAATAGAATGTGGTAACCCACTTGTTCCATCAAAAAAATAAATGCAAAGCCAAGAGAGCTGAGGAGAATAAAAAACCCCAAAGTCATCATAAGACATTAAAAACAAAACCATGAGAGGACGACACTAATAAAAAATTATGACATTATCCAAGCCGCCACCCTAAACAAAAAATGATGACAAAACAAATGCCGCCACCTTAATAAAAAATGATGACAATGTCCATGCGAAGCACAGAGCCAGCCAAGCCAATTAATGACTCAAGATATCCACACGAACAAGATTACTTAAGAGATCACCAAATCTGCCATGTTATGGACATGAAGGAACCAAAACCGTGCAAACAACAAGGGAGGAAACAATAATGAATTAATGAGAAAGGATTACTCTCATACAAGAAACCTCCCCCATACCTCAAAACACGCAAACACAATTCTCAATAAAGACAACCTATATGGTGAACAATAGAAGAGCATTTCTATAATTAATCTTCCAGCCACCGTACATACTCAAGTTTTTTGCCAATAAGTAAGAAACGAAAACTCTTAAAGTGGCACCAAAGAATAAAGCAAGATAAAAACAATTTGCGCGCACCATAAGACCAACCGGATTGAGGAAGAAAGGCCTTAAGCCCTATTTGGGATTACACACAAGCATGTAGAAATAATGAAGAAATGGCCCAAAGAAAGATACCACCACTTTAAACTTTTATGTCTAAATGTGAACAATATAAGGCACAAGGGCATACTTCTAAAATACCAACATTTACAAATAAAAGAACAAGCATCCATAACTAACAAAATAAACCAAAACGATATACACCCCATTCTTCTGCTCAATCCAGATATACCTCCAAAACATATGTAACTCATGTGTTAATAAAATAAAAATGAAAAAACCTCTCTAATCCTCAAGGAATACACACATTAACATCTACCCCAAGAGAAAAGATGTATAAGTACTCCAAATGCAGATAGAAATAAAAGACTCCTATCAGCACAAAAAGAACAGATACAGGTTGTACTGAGGAGAGGATAATATGTATACTTCAGTAAGAAATGAAGATAAAGAGAAGGAACTTATTATAATGTATTGCCAGCTGAATTACTGCCTCCCCAATCCTCAAGAAGTACATACATTACCATCTAACCCAATACAGAATCTGAGAAGGGGATAATCCATATACTTCAATAAGACATGGAGGAAAAAACTCAAAATAGATGAAATTAATCTTTGGGAAGAGGCAAATACCCGAGGAGGACATCTTGAGGAATGTCACCAATTTCTACATTCTTATGAAAAGCAGCTGAGTCAATAGCCAAATTAGCTCTCGAAAATAATGAGATAACATATAGGTATCAAAAAAAGATAATTTCTCCAAGATGTGGTCAATTAAATACTTCAAATGCCAACAATTACTTTTACAGTTCAAAACACTTTGGATAACAACCATTTAATCCTCCTGAATGGAAAGATGTTTGTTCCCAAGGGAAATAGCCATGTCAATCCCAAGTGACAGAGCTTGACATTCAGCAAAGTTGTTTGAATGAAACCCAAGGGCGTGACATTGAGCAGTTATTAATACTGCATTATGATCCAGAATGGCCATACCAGCCCCTGCCAAACCCAGGTTCCCCCTCGAAGCACCATCAAAATGGAGTTTATAATGACCCAGAGGAGGAGGAACCCAGGAGGCCATAATTCTCTTATTTTTAAAAGCCAGACCCTTTGAAACTGACCCATGAGAGGGAATAATAGACAGGGATTTCCATGTCCTTGTGATCATGCCATCCCAATGGGAGAAGGAATTCAGATGATCTAAGTTCTTATGAATATATGACAAGGCCACCTTTGAGATAGAAGCCTCTATCTTGACTAAGATATCAGAGAGCGACGAGGATGATTTTTTGAAGATCCTATTATTTCTCTCTAACCATATGTTCCAAACAATGATCAATGGAGCTATAATCTAAAGGCAGGCATAAAAAGAATAGGAGAACAAAAGAGGCCAAGCTCTGAAGTGTGAGAGGAGGTCCCCACTAATAACAAAAGAGAGACCTAACTTCTTGAAGAACCAATTCCAACATCCTAGAGCAAAATTACAATGAAGGAAAAGATGAGATGACAATTCCAATTTCTTATTATAGAGAACACAAGGGAAAACAACAAATAAACCCATCCTATCCAGTCTCATCCCAGTAAGGACCCTATCTTGAATAGTAAGCCAAGCAAAAGCTCCAGCCTTCAGCAAACATGCTGGATGCCAGAATAATTTGTAAGGCCAGGAAGAGAGATCCTTAGCCGGCATAAGGGAATTATATCCATCTTTCACTGAATATTTTCCAGTAGAATTCTTGGTCCAAATCAGCTCATCATCGAGCTCAGATAAGATGATAATTCTATTTCTAAGAATAGAATTAAAATCTGCTTTTAGACTAGGACTAATAGGAAGAAACTCAATCGACTTCCATTGGGCCATCATCATATGACCATCATGAACTACAGTAAAATAGTCTGATAAGTAGGGCCCCCATTTATCCAAAAGAATAGATTTCAAGGGTGACCAATCCCTAACAAAATCCATAGGACAATGACCATTCCAAGCATCATCCCAAAATCTAACTTTTAAACCATTGTGCACAACCCAAGAAAGATGCGGCAGCAAGACTCTTCTACATTTTCCCATGAAATTCCAAATGGCCGACCCCTTAGGTAGAGACTCAGCCCGAAATATAGACTCCCTAGCTCCATTAGAAAGATACTTAGCGAACATGATTCTAGCCCAAAGGGAGGCTATATTATCATACAATTTCCACACTAATTTGGCCCCCAGTGCCAAATTTTGATTTTCCAAGCTACAAATTCCAGATCCCCCAAGTTCTTTAGGAAGACAAACCTTTTCCCAAGCTAACAGGGGGATCCTAGATTTCCCATCCCTGTTGTTGTTCCAAAGAAAAGACCTCAGAGTATCCTTTAAACTGACAATAACATCTTTTGGAGCTTTGAGAATTGACATTAAGTAAGTTGGCACCGCATTCAAGACTGACTTAACAACACAATTTTCCCCGCCATGGTGAGCCATTTGTGGTTCCATGCCAAAATTTTCTTAGACACCCCTGAAACTATTTTATCCCAAAAACTAACCTTAACCTTATTGGAAAAAAAAAGGAACACCTAAATAAGTACAGGGAAGATCCCCAAGTTGGAAACCCCAAAACTTTTGAAGCTTATCCCGAAGCAAGGAGTGAGTATTTAAGAAAAAAACCTTAGATTTTTCGTTGTTGACCTTCTAGCCCGAGAAAGCTACATAATTCCTAATCACTTGATCAATATCCTGAGCCTCCTTCAAGGTTGCACAACCAAATAGGAGGGTGTCATCAGCAAAAAGACAATGAGAGATCCTCTGATCAAGATTCTGAATTTTGATGCCCTTCCATGAACCACTCTCACGAGCTGAGCCAATTGCCCAACTCAGAGCTTCGGCTAGTAAAATAAATAAAAAAGGTGAGGGCGGGTCCCCTTGCCTTAAACCCCTAGAAGAGTGAAAGAAACCACAGGAGGACCCATTAATAAGAACCGAGAATCTTGCCGAGGAAATGCAAGCCATAATCCATTTTATCCCAGCTAGGGAGAAACCCAACCTGGACAGGACAATTTTTAACGCATTCCATTCAACCCTATCATAGGCTTTCATCATGTCTAACTTAAGAATCATTGTAGGGTATTTCTAGGTAGAAATCAAATGTAGGACCTCATGGGCAACTATAGCCCCTTCAGGAGTTTCCCTTTGAGGGACAAAACCTCCTTGCTCAAGGGATATTATTCTTGGTAATAACTTAGCCAACCTCATTGCAATTACTTTATAAAATATCTTATAAATGGTGTTACATAAAGCTATAGGATGAAAATCTATGAAGGTTTTAGAATCATCCTTTTTAGGTAAAATGACAATCAAGGTAGTGTTCATTTCTTTAAGGATAGACATATTCCTCCTAGCTTCCTCTAAAGCCAAAAGGACATCCTGCCCAACAAACTCCCAACATTTTTGAAAAAACAAAGGAGTAAAACCATCAGGCCCGAAAGCCTTATCCGGATTCATAGCAAAAATAGCCCCCCAAACTTCTTCTATTGAAAAGGGAGACATTAACATTCTATTATCCTCAGAAGAGACAAGAGAGGGAATAAGAGACGAGATATTGTTAGAATCATCAATATTCTCAGAAGAAAGAAGATTCTTAAAAAACTTGATCGCTTCCTTAGAGATATCCCCATCCTCAGAAAGTATATTCCCTTAGCAGTCCTAAATACAAGAAATCCTATTCCTAGCCCTTTTCATTTTAGTGCTAGCATGAAAAAAAATTGTATTCTTATCACCATCAGCTAGCCATAACTCCCGAGATTTTTGTCTCCAATAAACTTCCTCTCTAGCCAAGATTTCTTCTAATTCACTTCTAAGAGACCTGAGTTCATCCAACACCTTAGAGCCCAAACCATGCTGCAAGACATGCCTATTGAGGACCTCTAACATATCTAAAACCCTCTGTTTTCTGCAAAAATATTCTTGAAATGAAGGGAGTTCCAACCCCTAATATTTTTTTTTAAGAAGGTGATCTTCTTAACCAATTGGGACATTCTATAACCCCTACAGAAAGGAGCCTCTCCCCACCATTATCTCAGGAGGTGAAGAAAGGAGGGGTCCCTAAACCACATTGGCTCAAATTTAAAAGGAAGCTTGTGGCCAGGTTTATCCCATACAATAGTCAAAGAGACCGAGAAATGATCTGATCCAGTCATGGGAAGAATGGAGGAGAAAAACTCTATGGCTGAATCAAACCAGTTGGATGAGAGTAAAAATCTATCCTACCTTTCCGCAATCTGAGAAAAATTCTTCCTCATATTTGTCCATGTGAATAGACCATTATTGGGCTTGCAATCAAAAAGAGACATGTCAACAATAAATGCATTAAAATCATCCATGGATTTCTTATTTGGATAAATCCCCCCCGATTTTTCACTTCAGTTCAAGACTGCATTAAAATCTCCCCCAAAAATGATAAAAGAATTCCTAAGGGGGGAAGACACCCTAATGAGTTCCTGCCACAGCCTATATTTAGCCAAAATACCTGAGGGGGCATAAATGTTAAACACCCATACTTTAAAACAAGAGGCTCTGAATGAGACTAATGACAACATCTAGTTAGGCTCAAATGCAACCAATTTTACATCAACTACAAAATCATTCCATAATAGAGCCAAACCTCCTGAAGCCCCAACAACTGGACAAGATAAGAACTTCCACTTTTTCCAAGAAGAAAATACAAATTCTGAGTTTTCCAATGAGAGTTTAGTTTCCTGAAGTAAGCCTAAATCCCACTTAACCAAATCTAACTGAGACTTGATCAAGCATCTCTTGCTAGGGGCATTTAAGCCCCTAACATTCCATGAAATAATCTTCATTGGATTCAAGGGGAGGTCGACTCTCCCCTCTTTTCTCTAATGGGAGAAGAACATTTCTCCCCAAAGCTTTTGTTTAAGCTTCTCTTGACCAAAGCAGATCTAGTAACTAGAGGACTAATAACACACTTTTTTTTTGCCTTGAAAGACCTGCTACCTTTTCCATTCCCAAAGTTCAAGATAGACGCCTTTTTGAAACCAGGGGAGGCTGAAAAAACTTGTTGAACACCTGCGTCAATTTCCAACTGAGTTTTATGACTCTTTGGACGTCTACCCCTTCCTGGGGACACTATAGTGTTAGGGAAATTTAGTTGAACCTGAGAAATAGAAGATTTAATGGGCATTTTCACCAGAGATGACCGATGCGAAAGGGTCACTTTCTGAAGAACCACTCTATTTGGATCATCCTGAGAGGTGTTAATAGGGGCCTCAGAAGGATTCAAGGAAGGAGAGATAGACAAACTCTTATGAATTAAATCCAGATCATTCCCAAAAGAGCACACTACCTTTTCTAAGAGCACACTACCTTTTCTGAAACCTCATCTTCCGCAAAGTCCATATTGGATTTAAACAAATGTTCAACTAGCTGAGCCGCGTGGTCATCTGGGAGAATATGCAGAGATTGAGGCTTAGTACTTTCCCTAGGAGGCTCATTATGTAGTAACTCTTTGACTTGCTGAATTAGAGCATCTTCATCATGATTAACAATGGTAGACACAATCGGAGCAACTACCCCAGTTGCTGCAATAGGACCAGACGGTCGATCTAAAGCATTA
This sequence comes from Cryptomeria japonica, assembly GCF_030272615.1. Lineage (NCBI taxonomy): Eukaryota > Viridiplantae > Streptophyta > Pinopsida > Cupressales > Cupressaceae > Cryptomeria > Cryptomeria japonica. The sequence goes on along the minus strand of NC_081408.1, from coordinate 364,438,286 downwards.
AGGACCTCAACCCCTATGCTACCACCCAAACCCCCCTCCTGAACAGAACAAACAAGAGGAACATGTAATGGAGGAAGAGCTGACTGTTTACCCTGATTGGGAATGCCATTTTTAACATGACCGACAGTCTTCCCAACCTGAGATAAGATGTTTGCCTCACTTTCAGAAATGACAGTGGCAGTTTTACTATTAGGAAGAACAATAGTATTAAGTCCCTCCTTGAGATGTCGGACAAAACTAGCTAATACCTGAGGAGATTCTTTAGCAGAATTATTATGATTTATTTGAGCAGCATTGTTAAGGTCTTCCTTGCCTTGGCAAATAGACCCCACGATGGCCTAAGAGGAGTCTTTGACCAGAGCAGGAGTAATAGAAATATTTTGATCAACCTCATTGTTTAAACCAGTTTTTACATTTTGAAAGTCAAAAAATAGAGGAGCATCCACAATTATCAGGTTTTGAAGTAGCTCATCCTTCATTTTCACAATAGGTTGCCTCTAGATGCCTTCATTTGACTTGATATTACAAGAAATTGAGCATACTAATGTTGGGGAAATCAAACACGTATTTTTACCAAAACCTTCCCTTCCTCAAGAATAGATTTAGATGTTAAAAAACACCCAAAATTATCCCCTATGGATTTCAGCACCTCCGGATCCATAAATTCAAATGGAAGTTAAGGCAAGCCAAACCAAACCAGAAGAGAATTAGGTTTGACCCATTCCAGAACAAAGAAGGGTTTCCAAATAGAAACCCTAACTAAAACATTGCCAAACCAATGAAATAGGCTTTTAAGAATGTCATCCTTGCAATGGGGGGATTCGAAAACCAAAACACAAGAATTAGAGGATAACAACTGAAAACAAATCAAAGCAGACCATCATTTACGTAATTTAGAATGTAATTTGGATAAGTTGGTCGGAGGACCCCAGATTTCCCCTAAAATAGCCACAGAATGCAACTTGGAAGCCCTATTGGCTACAACATAGCTAGAAAAATCAAAACAAGGTCGTGGGAACCAAACCTCCTTCGAGGGAACGAAATGATCCTTATTACTAGTTTCCACATGATCTTTACTGCTCGAGCTCCCCGCATCTTTATCATTAACAAAATCCACATCCATTTATTTAACAGACCTAGATGCCCTAGGACCATGAGTGCCATTTAATTGTTTAACAAACCCTGATGCCCTAGAAACCGCTGGAATTCCCATAGCTACCACTTCTGCAAAAGAGTGGCGAGCAGTAAACGCTTTCCTACCCCTGTTAATGTTAATGTGAAGTTGGTTTTTAACCAAAAATAGAAAGTGAATCCTTTTTAACCCAACTTAAAAATCAAAGTTTAGTAAAAAAAGAATTAAACCATACTAATCTAACTCTTCAAATCCTATAATAGAGTTAGTAAAAATCTACATACACAAACAAACAGTTAGTGAAAAATCAGTTTTTGGTGGGCTTCTACAAGCCTAATTTTTTTGTAATTTTTGGATACAAAGAAAAAAATTTATAACTCTCTATTTCAATAGCGCTACTCTGTGTGAAAATAGAAGTGCTATTTAACACAAAGGTGCTAAACAACAGACAAAAGCGCTAAACGAAATACAACTATGCTAAACTATGGACAAAGGCGCTAAAAGAACCTGTCGAACATAATGAAAATTATGTCAACAGAGAGTACAAAAGCGCTAAACTAAATACAATAGCGCTATTTAAAGAACAATAGCGCTAAAATGAAGACAATAATGCTAATTGAGAGACAATAGTGCTAAAGAACCAACTTTTGAAGGATCTAAAGCATGACCCGTGTGTCAATTTCAACAAGCAAAAAAATGTTAGTAGTTTCAAATTTGGATCAGAAGGTTGCATGTTTGATTCACGTCGGGTTCACCAAATGATGCCCTGCAAAAAGGACTAGAATAGTGATGGAAACACAACACAAGAAGAAAGTTCAAATGTTAGTGTTAGCAACAAAAGACTATCCTAAGCAAGCATATCAAGAGAGATATTAAACATGAAATGGAAAGCATGCAAATATGAAAGAGATAAACTAAACTCCTCCAAATTCTAACCAAGATGTTCATAGCTTCTCCTCCCTTATTCCTCTCCTCTCCAAGTTCCACATGAGTGTAGCTCTAAGATTTACACTACTATGGAAGTCATATGGAGATTCAAGATTGAAGATGATTATGAAAATATGCAAATGTAAGCTAAGAATGATAAAACATGATTTAATTAAGCTATTATCAATTTTAACCAAAAGACAATGTGGATTTTGATTTTACTCTAAAATGCTCTCTCAAATTCACTATAACTTAGATGCATACAAGGTTTCTGGATTATGGCTAGATGTGTGAAAATGAGAAATGAGAGTTCTATTTATAGGTAAAATAGAGAAATGGATGGTTGAGATTGAGTAATCTCAACAAGGGCCAGGATTGAAAGGTTTATGATCCATGTGAGGGTTTTTAACCTAATCCTAGGATGACAAATGTCATCATGAGATGAGTTGAGAGGAGAGGGAAGAAGCATTAAATGCTTGACATGACTTGAAGGTTAACTTGGGAGGTAAGGTTATTGTTGAGTTGAATGAATAAAGTCATTATCCAATAAATAATGTCTTTATCCAATGGATAAACTCTTGTGCAAGAGTTAGTGGGGATAACCATGGTCAAAGCAATAAATGCTTGAAGAGACCCATGAGTCAAATGAGGGTTGAGTTAGAGGTAAAGTGTCTAACCATGTGGACAAGTGGAATTAACCATAAATTGTTATGTAAGAGCCATAAATGGTCATGTAAGAGCCACTAGTGGTTTGGAAGACTTTTAGGGGTTAACTTGTTGAACACATAAAGCATTAATTATTTTTCAAAGACTTTGGAGGCTTTGAGAAGCGACTTCAAGTTGCTTAGGAACGTGACAATGTTTAGGAGATGCATTAGGCTAATTAGGAGTGGTTAGAAGAATTTAGAAAGTGGTTAGAACAGTCTAGAAGGGGATTTAGGATTGCAAGTGGGTTTGTTGGGTGAGGGAAAATAGGATTTTATTTAAAATAAAATTAATTTATTTCAATTGTGGTTGCAACTTGCATTTTTAGGAGAATGCAAGTGGGGGGTAGTTTAGGGATTTAAATAAATGTTTTATTATTTATTTAAAAGAGGAAAGGGGGGGTTTAAATTAAATAAATATGATTTATTCATTTAATTGATTTTGAGTGTGGCTTAAGGAATTAATTTAAATAAATTAAATAATTTATTTAATTAATAGGAGAAGGGGTTGAGAATGAATGAATTAAATATTTATTTAATTAACTGATTATTGAGGGTTAAACAATCAAATAAATAATAAATATTCATTTAATTAAATGGACATATTTATGTGACTACAATATGTATATATATACACATACTTATATATATATATAGACACACACACACACACACATACATACATACTTATATATTTACATACATATATATTTACACACACACATATATACATACATACATATATGTGTGTGTGTATACATATACATATATGTATATACATATACATATACGTATATATATATATATACACATATATATACATATATACACAGACACACACACACACACATATATATGTATATGTATATATACACGTGTATGTATGTATGTATGTGTGTGTGTGTGTGTGTGTGTGTGTGTGTGTGTAGATACATATGTACATATGTATATTGTAACTAGGAAATCAAGGGAAAGCATCAACGCAATATAACTAGGCAATGACAAACCTAAATTGTAATGAAATAGATCCTAATTCAATCAATAAAGACATGAAGACGAAGCACCGGAATAAAACACAAACCAATCACAAAGTGCCTCCTCCATAGTTCTCTGTCATTCTTCTTTCACCTTCAAATGGGACTTTTTTGGATCTCACCTACAAAAGTGCAAAGTGTGATTGAAATCAAGATTTCAAAGTGAAAAAAATAGCATAAGGGTACTCGAAGCATGGTTAGTTTGATTGAGAAAGGAATGCTCAATTTATAGACCCATTGATAAGAATTCAAAAATGGCAACACATTTGGAATTTGGCATGATGGTGACAAGATTATGACAAATTTGATGTCAAAAATTAATGACAAGTTTCTATTTGAAATTATAACAAATTGAAAGAAAATTGTGCAAATCAATTATGAAACGATTAGGAAGAAAAAGAGCCCTTTAATTTATGACAAATTGAGACCAATAATAGCTCATTAATTGAATGACATATTCGAGAGAAAATAGCCTCATGATTAATGACACAATCGAGCACAAAATGGGGAACTAATTAGGGGAGAAAATTACGAGAAAAATTAGTGAGGATTTGAAATTAGAAAATTAAAAAATTAGGTGGAAAAGGGCAAAAATGGAGAATTAGGAAATTAGATAATACCTAATCTCATTTACCAGCCAATTAAATGATTTATTTAATTGTGACATGGGAGACTTAAGAAAAATAAAATTAATTCACTTAACCTAAAGGGGAAAATATTAATAGGATTAAATGATTAAATCATAAAACCCTAGGAAAAGAATTAGGAACGAGATGGATAACAATTAGGTCAAGACACAATTGAAAAAATTGATATAAGGTCGATCATGATTAAATGATTAAATGATGAAGACTTGATAATCGATAAGAAACCAATGTTGATTGATTGATGAAGATCGATGAAAAATTGATCAAAATTGACAAAAGGATCAATTTGTTAGGATAACCAGTGGACAATTGAGAGAGGGGGTGAATCAGTTGTCAATAGATTATAAACTTTAAGCACACAAAACCTTTTACCAAAATGCATAAACCAATACCATAATAGAAAATTTATCAATTAAGCACAAACATAAATCACTGAACAATTACCATCCATCTGCAACACATAACACCAAGATTTGTACGTGGAAAACCTGGTAAAGGAAAAAACCACGTTGGGAAGCCTACCCATAGTCAAATGATACTTCTTTAGTAAGTATGTGATTACAATAAGAGGGGCCTGCACATGCAGGAAGGCACACTACCTAGAGCACATTTCTCATTACGAAAGGATCCTCGCTGACTATAAAAGAAATCCATACTACAATCCAGAAGGATGAATGAATTTCAAGAATAACATATCCTATGCTTGAGTATAGTTCCAGTTAAGCTCAATACCAGCAGTCTTAAACTTCTTACACAAACCCAATTTGATTACCTATGATCGATCAAATCCTTTGCACATTATTACAACTTTATTCACACACAGATAATCCCATGATCTACAAAGAGATCTTACATCACATATATACCAACTCGGGACCTAAACAATTAGGTCAGCCACCTAAAAGATACTACAATAAATCCGTTACATAATCCTACAAACCAATGATAAACCAAGTCAGCCTAGGGCTGAAACAACATAAACCAATCAATAAATCCAATCGGTAACGCATCGGGAGCATCCACTAACATGTTACATAAATCAATCCATAACCTAGCATAATAGGACCAAACCTAAAATCGGTCGCCATAAGCCAAATGAAATACTACCAATCAACTAAAACACGAACATGATAACCATCCACATCCTAAAAACCTTCTAGAAGTTGCACCAACACCACTTATCAAATCCATCAAAAGATCTTCAATAAAGCTCTGTCAGTAAAACCCTTACTGGTAAACAAAAGGCTTACTAGAACAAAAGATAGCTTTTGGATCATCAAATCCTAAACGAATTGAATGAGATACACATCTAAATAACATGAATAACCAAACCAAACTAATTCCACCAGTCAGAAAATACCAGAGAATACCAGAGACAAATCTCCAGATCAACATGAAAGTCCAACCACTCTACCGAAACCCGGTAGACAACAAAACAACTAGTGTTGACATCAATGACAAACATCAATGCAACACATGATCAATTCCTCCAAATTTCCAACAATCACCCCCTTTGGCATTGATGGCAACACTAGACATGAAAAACATCCAAGTGCCAAGAAATGTCAAACAATTATCCCCCAATGGAAGACAACCAACAATCTCCACAAGATGATATAACAATGAAGTTTTGAACCAATAGACCAAACTCCCCTTGTGAAAGATATCTATGTTAAGCTCTGATCTCATTTTTTCACATGAATATCTCTCCCCCTTTAACACCAATACCATAAATTTGACATAAACATCAAATAAAAATCATAAATCCTCTGAACCATACTGATGACTACTCCCCCTGAGTAGTAGCACCAACACATCAATCCGAAATGAATGATAGCTCTGATAAATGCATATTGGACTAATACCAATCAACATAACTCAAGTCTCTATCGTAGGGGTAGAAACCCCCAATGTATCTCTGAAGTACTCAAATGATTCCTTAGGCAAAGGTTTAGTGAAGATATCTGCAATCTGCTCTTTAGTGTTCACATAAACCATTGTGACTTCATTTGTGTCCACCTTCTCCTTCAAAAATTTATACTTGATTGATATGTGCTTTGTCTTAGAATGAAATACCAGATTCTTTGATACGTCAATAGCAATGGAGTTATCACAGTGAATAACTACTGGCTCATTACAATCTACCCTTACATCCTTCAACATTTGTTTCATCCATAGAACTTGTGTATAGTTAGTAGTGTACAGTTAGTAGTAGCAGCAACATACTCAGCTTCAGTAGTAGATAAAGAAGTACATGATTGTTTCTCGCTTATCCATGAAACAAGTTTCTTTCCAAGAAAGAAAACTCCATCAGATGTTCTTTTCCTATCATCTATATCTCCAACCTAATCTCTATCTGTATATGCACATAGTTTAAAGTCATCATCTTTAGGATACCACAAACCATACTCAGTGCTCCTTGCAAATATCTTAAAAATCCTTTTAAACGCACTCTCATGGTTCTCTCTAGCATCACTCTGATATCTTGATACAATACAAACTATATTCATTATATCTGGTCTAGTCTGAGTCAAATATAACAAACCTCCAATCATATATTTGTACCTTGTAGGATTTACCGGAGCTGATACATCTTTCTTTGTCAATTTCTCACTTATAACCATAGGAGTACCAATCGGTTTGGAATTTTCCATACCAAATTTCTTCAATAACTCTCTAGCATACTTAGTTTGGCAGATGAAAATACCTTTATCAATCTAAGTAGCCTGCAAATATAAGAAAAAATTCATTTCTCCAATCATAGACATCTCAAATTCATTCTCATATTATTAGAGAATTCCATACATAACTTATCCTCACCTCCAAAAATAATATCATCAACAAAGACCTCAACAATCAATATGTCATCATCAGTGATCTTATAAACAAGTTACTATCAGCATTACTTTTAGTGAAACCAAGCTTTAAAATATATCTGTCCAATCTAGCATACCAAGCTCTATGTGCTTGTTTCAATCCATATAAAGCTTTCCTTAACCTGCCAACCATGTTTTTGTCATCTAAAAGTGAAAATCCATTAGGTTTCTCAATGTAAACTTCCTCTTCAAGATCTCCATTCAAAAATGCACACTTAATATCCATTTAATAAGCCTTGTATTTCTTATGGGAAGCATAAGCAAGAAATAATCTCACAGTTTCAATCCTAGCTACCGGAGCAAAAGTCTCATCATACTCAATTCCTTCCTTCTTAGAATATCCTTTATAGACCAATCTAGCCTTGTTCCTTACACCTTGTCCATCTTCATTCAATTTATTCCTAAAAACCCATTTAGTTCCAATAACATTCTTATTTTTAGGTCGGGGAACTAAAGTTCATGTGTTGTTCTTTTCTATCTGATCTAATTCCTCTTCCATAGCTTTTATCCAACATTCATCCTTACATGCTTCATCTACTGATGTCGGTTCAACTTGATAAATTAAACATACCTCTTCAACTACCAACCTTCTTCTTGTCATCACTCCTTTGCTCTTGTCACCGATAATCTGATCTTCTAGATTATTTAACCTTACATACCTAGGAGTCTTTTGACTTTCTGTTTCTTTGTTCTGATCTTTAGTTACTGTTGAATTTTCTGATACTATCGGGGTAACTGGTTCAACATTTTGTTCCATTATAGGTAGTACCAATTTAGTTATAATCATTTCCACTTTGGGTTCTCTCTCATAAGTCTTGATTTGACCTTTGTACTGCTCATCCACCTTGACATTATCACTCTCCACAATTCTCTGCAATCTTTTGTTATTACATCTATATGATTTGCTTTCATTAGAATAAACAAAAAATATCCCTTCATCACATCTAGGATAAAACTTTCCAAAGGAATCATCTCTTTTGATATAGCATTACTACCAAAGATTCTGAAATACTTAACTATAGGTGTATGACCAAACCATAACTCATAAGGTGTCTTACCTATGTCTCCTTTGATATGAACTCTATTGAATGTGTACATTGTCATTCTTATAGCTTCTCTCCAATAGATATGAGGCAGATTAACTTCCATCATCATAGTTTTGGCTGCATCCAAGATAGTTATGTTATTTCTTTCCACAGCACCATTTTGTTGAGGTGTTCGGGGTGCAGACAATTGTATCCTTATACCATGTTTCTCACAATAATTGTTAAATTCATCGAATGTGAATTCACTACCTTGATCTGACCTTAAACATTTAATCTTCAACCCTGTCTTTGTATCAACTTTAACTTTAAATATCTTAAACTTTTCAAAGGCTTCATACTTCTCCCTCAGAAAAGTAACCCACATCATTTTAGAATAGTCATCAATGATTAGCATGAAATATTTCCCTAAAAAAAAATTATTCTAGCAGGACCACACAAATCAGTATGAATAAGATCAAGAATATCATTAGATTTGTCTTGTATACTCTTAAAAGAAGTTCTGACTTTCTTACCCATTGACATTCCTTACATACTGGATTATAAGGCTTCACAATCTTAGTTATATCTCTAACAACCTTAGTTGAACTGATCTTTACAATGCAATCAAAATTCATAAGACACAACCTCTTATGTCATAGCCAACTCTCATCAATTTATGCAATCAAACGTGTCTTCTCACTAGAGTTCAAATGAAATATGTTACCTTTAGTCTGAGTACCGGTTGCAATCTCCAATCTAGATCTGTTGATGATTTTGCATTTTCCATCCTTGAATTATAATTGAAATCCCTTATCCACCAATTGTCCTACACTCAAAAGATTATGCCTCAAACCTTCAACATAATAAACATTATTAGTGTTATGCTTACCATCAAATTATATAGTTCCTCTTCCTCTGATCATGCATGCTATGTCATCTCCAAATCTAACTAGACCACCATCAAATTCTTGCAAAGATAGAAACTTCCTTTTATCTCCAGTCATATGATGTGAACATCCACTATCTATCACCCATTCATCCTTGTCTTCAACTTGAGCAGCAAGGGCCTTCTCCTCATTTTGAATGACAGGTTCTGAAGAATCTTCCTTGATAGCTAAGAATACCCATTCTTTTCCATTGTTAGATCCACTAGCTGAATATTTTGCCAGTTCATCATCATCTAGTCATGAGTCACACCTTCCTCATCCACATAGTAGCTTGATTTGTCTTGGTTCCTCTTGTACTTATGCTTGTTTTGATAATCATGGTTAGTCCTAAAAGATCTTCTAGATTTCTCTTCAAATCTTGAATTCCTCTCAAGACATCTAGACGCAAAATGACCTATCTTATTACATGCAAAATATTTAAAAGGTGATTTTCCTTCATACTTACTTCTTGTCGGACCTTTAGGTACTCTTTTAGCAAATAGGGCTTCAAGTTACTCAATCTCTTCATCAACTTTATTCATTTCCTCTAGTTCCTTCACAAATAAATCTTTCCAATCACTCTTGTCAGTTGATGATGTATATGCATGAAAAGCATATTCAGTATTTGCAACTCCTTGAGGACCAAATTCTTCAAGCTCAAAAGCAGATAACTTTCCAACCAAAGTATCCCTGTTGGCAGAAGTGTTAGACATTGTTCTCAGCTAATTAATTGTAGTAGTCTTCATCTTGTAAGTTGGTGGCAAAGCTCTAAATGTTTAGAAACACTCTCATCTTCACTCAGAGATCCACCACAGCATTGAGTTCCCATAACAATTTCATTAACTCTTTCCATAAAAGCAGTAATCCTTTCATCTTCCTCCATCTTCAAGTTCTCATGCCTCACTCAGTAACCATCAAGTTTAGAAATTTTAATAGTAGGGTTAGCTTCATTCAGAGTCTCCATATTATCCCATATAGCTCTTGCAAATGATTTGTCTGTTAATCCCATTACTTGTTGATCAGAAAGGGCACTCAAAAGGGATTCTCTCACTCTACAATCATTTTCAATGTTCTTATCCAAGTCTTCTAAAGAAGGATTGTTAGATATCAGATCATGAGGAGTATACCCCTTCTCATTAATCTCCCAAATCTCCTTGCTAAGACATCTCAGATGAGTCTCCATCTGAAGCTTCCATACCCTATAATTTGTTCCTTCAAGCCTAGGGTTGTCCTTCAGGTAAGCAATTGAAGTTGAATGATTATTCGCCATAGGATCTTCCTCAAGTGGTTAAGCTTCTGCAGAGAGGACCAGACTTTGATACCAATTTTTAGGATAAATGATGGACAATTGATAGGGGGTGAATCAGTTGTCAACAGATTATAAACTTTAAGAACACAAAACCTTTTACTAGAATGCATAAACCAAATATCAAAATAACAGATATATCACTTAAGCACAAACATAAATCACAGAACAATTACCATCCATCCACAACACATAACACAAGGATTTTTATGTGGAAAATCCCGTAAAGGGAAAAGCCATGGTGGGAAGCCTACCCATAGTCAGATGATACTTTTGTAGTAAGTATGTGATTACAATAAGAGGGGCATGCACATGCAGGAAGGCACACTACCTAGAGCGCACTTCTCATTACAAAAGGAGCCTCACTAGCTACAAAAGAAATCCAAACTACAATCATGAAGGATGAATGAACTGCAAGAATAGCATCACCTATGCCTGAGTACAATTGTGGTTAAGCTCAATACCAGAGGTCTTAAACCTCTTACACAAACCCAATTTGATCACCTATGATCGACCAAATCCTCTACATATGATTACAATTTTATTCACACATGGATAATCCAATAACCCATGACCATGATCTACAAATAGATCTTACATCACATATATACCAACCCGGGACCTAAACAATTAGGTTGGCCACCTAAAAGATAATATAATAAATATGTTACACAATCCCACAAACCAATGATAAACCAATTCAGATTGGGGCCGAAGCAACATAAAACAATCAATAAATTCAACTAGTAATGCATCAGGAGAATCTGCCAACACGTTACATAAACCGGTCCATAACCTAGCAAAATAGGTTGCCATAAGCCAAATGAAATACAACCAATCAACTGGAACATGAAACATGAACATGATAACCATCAGCATCCTGAAAACCTTCTAGAAGTCGCACCAACACCACTTATCAAATCCATCAAAATATCTTCAATAAAGCTTTGTCGGTAGAACCCTTACCGGTAACCAAAAGGCTTACTAGAACAAAACATAGCTTTTGGATCATCAAATCCTGAACCAACTAAATGAGATACACATCTGAATGACATGAATAACCAAACCAAACCAATTACACCAGTCAGAATATATCAGAGACAAATCCCCAGATCAACATCAAAGTCCAACCTGATGTAGAGGCCTTCTTACACCTAAGGACAAGTCCAAAAGGTTAGGGTATGACCCTTAAAATAAAAAAAATGACCCTACAAGGAAGGACTCCACATCTTAAGGTTTTGAACTACTCTCCACTACTCAAGCCTCACACCCACTCAAGAGGAGTAAGTGGCTTCAACTTCTCTAACATGCCTCACTGGTGAGTCTTGATCTCGAGGACCTTGGATTCATTCTATTCATGCCATCTAGAAACTATTCCTAACATTTATTTTGGACTTATGCCTCAGTGCCCCATACCTCCTTTGGAAACCTACCCCCTAGGCTGGTATTTTGCCTTTAACTCCAAAATACTAAATACAACTTGGAAAACTATTTACCATTCCAGATACCCTTTATGGATTTACACTCACCCCCAAAAGGGATTGGCAAGAACTGCAACTTAAGGTTCTAAACCCCTTAGAATCCTAGAGACCTAATTAGGGCGATTGAGCCTAATTTAAAAACAAACCCCCTTTATTGGTGTCCCAACTGCAAAACCAACTTTATGAGCATGTGTGGGATGGTAAATAACCTCTAATTCCAAGGTTTCATGCCTAGAATCCACCGCTATCAGATTTTAAGATGATTTTCCTAAATTTACTTAGTCACATGGAGATGCCTACTTAGATTTACTTCAAGCACCTCACAACTAAGACTTCCCTAAAAAAACCCATAAAAACCTTAATTTACACTGACCAATCTTGCACTCCACCAAAGGAATTAACTTCTAGAGGAAGGAGATGCAAGATATGGCCATTTTCAAGTAAAACCCTAGCCAAACCCTTACTTTCTGGGTAGCAGTCAGCAAAATGAAGGGTTATCACTACTCACAAATGTTCAATACCTCATACCACTACCAAATAATTAATTCACCCCTCCAACTAATCCATGAATTGTTTTATCAATTTCAAACCGATCAAGGACATACAACCTTTGCAAACTCAAAATTTCTAGGAAAACTCAGTTTATTTAGTGTTTATTTACTTCCAAACTTCAAATCACAACCTCCCCCCCTTGGTAATCATGTCCACAAGGCTTATAGAATTCACTAATATTTTCCAACCAAATTTGGAAGAGGTTGGAGCCTTTGAGATGCTTACATCAACCGTATTTTGAGAAGTTGCACTTTCAAAAGTTGCATTTTTTCATTAAAAGTTGTCAAACTCTCTAAGGTTTTGATCCACACACTTGGATCAACCAAACACCCCTTTAACATCCTAATAACCTATTAAACATAAAACCAAACATTCTACTACCCCTATTGACCACATTGTCCCAATTAGCTTATCAAATTGCCTAATTAGTGACATGGGTTTACATGGTGGGGTCTTTATTGAATACATGAAACTTGCATAAACACAAGACACTAAGACAACCACTATGATCCTAGTCTTCATTCTCAAAGCCATGATTTTCTTTTTATGAGGTTCCCCTACATCACACTCCCTAGGAGAAGAGATCTCAAGCCCACTTGAGATCAGAGTTTGTAGGTTTGCACCATGGTTGGAAATTTGCTTATTTGTCATCCACATTGCCTCAGAGTCTAGTTTTCCCTGCCAAGCCACTAAATAATCAATGTAATCCTTGTTCCTCATCCTCTTTGTGACTTTGGTGTCTATAACCTTGCTCAACTTTGGTGAATTATGCCTTGGAATATCATTGTCTATTGCAACCTGCATTGGTTCCTCCACTTCATTGCTATCACCTTTGAAAAGTGTAAGATCACACACATTGAAAATGGGTGACAATCCAAGATCAAGAGGAAGTTGGATTTCATAGGCATTTTGTCCACATTTCTTCAAAATATGACATGGTCCAATCTTCTTCTGCATGAGCTTGGTGTGCTTACCCTTTGAGAGTCTCTCCTTCTTCAAATGTACCCATACCAAGTCCCCAACACTAAACTACACATCCCTCTTTTTCTTGTCATCATAAGCCTTGTATTTCATTGTAGATTATTGGAGATTAGACTTCACTTGGTCATGTACCTCCTTGATGGTTGATGCAAAAGCTTCACCATTTGCACTAATGGGCTCTTCTTGGGGCAAATCCCTTAACTCCAATACACCCCTTGGGTGGATGCCATACACAATTTGGAAAGGAGACTTGCCAGTGCTTCTATTTATGGTGTCATTATATGATAACTCTGCTTGTGATAGTATATTGTCCTAGTTTTCTCCATGTTGTCTTGTCAAACATCTTAATAGGTTTCCCAAAGACCTATTGACAACTTCAGTTTGTCCATCCGTTTGAGGATGGTAGGCTGATGAGATAGCTAGGTTAGTTCCCAACTTCTTCCAAAGAGTCCTCCAAAAAGGACTTATGAACTTCACTTCCCTATCTGAAACTATGTTTAGAGGCAACCCATGTATCTGGACTATTTCTTTGAAGAACAAGTCTGCAACATATGAGGCATCACAAGAGGTTTTGCATGGCAAGAAATGAGCCATTTTGCTAAATTTGTCCACCACTACAAAGACACTGTCAAATCCCCTCCTTGACCTAGGAAGACCCAACACAAAATCCATGCTTATGCTCTCACATGGCCTAGAAGAAATGGGTAGGGGCTGGTACAAACCTGCATTAGTGGACTTCCCTTTGGCTTTCTAACATATTACACATGTTTACACAAACTTCTTTACATTTTCTTGCAACTTAGGCTAGTAGTGTCTTTTCACGAGGTCTAGGGTCTTGTCAAGGCCAAAATGACCTGCCATTTCTCCACAATGCTTCTCCCTAATGATATTCAACCTCATAGAACACTTAGGGATACATAACCATCTACCTTTGAATAGAAATCCATCTTGTATCAGAAATTTAGAAAATTCCACATTATACCTCTCACCAAAAGTTTCACATACCTTATAGATCTCTCCAAAGTCTTCGTCAGCATCATACATATTCTTCAAGGAATCAATACCAACACTCTCCATCTTGATTTGATTGACAATTAAGACCCTCTTGCTCAAGGCATCTGCAACTTTGTTCTTGACCCCCTTCTTGTGACTGAGGGTGAAGGTGAAAGCTTGTAGGGTCTCTACCCACTTCATGTGTCGGTGGTTTAACTTCTCTTGACTAATTATGAAGCTTAGAGTCTGGTTATCAATGAAAACTATGAACTCTTTAGGCAATAAATAGTGCCTCCACTGCTTCAATGACTGGACTAATGCATACATCTCCAAATCATAGGATGAGTATCTCCTCTTGGCATCATTTAGTTTTTCACTAAAAAAGGCAATTGGCCTTCCTTCCTGACTGAGTACTACCCTAATAGCCATGTGGCTTGCATCACATTCCACCTAAAATATCTTGTTGAAGTCTGGTAGGGCAAGGACTGGTTGTTCTACAAATTTCTTCTTCAAATTTTCAAATGAATCATCTACCTCCTTGGTCCAACTAAACCTACACTTTTGCCCTCCTTTTATGGTGTCAAGCATTGGTGCACACACATGACAAATCCCCTTATAAACTTCCTATAAAAAGTTGCTAAACCATGGAAACTTTGGACATCATTCATGGTTTTAGGTGTAGGCCAAGATAGTATAGTGCTTACCTTCTCCTGGTCCATTTTCAACTCACCTTGTGAGATTACAAAGCCCAAGTAAATGATCTCCTCCTGCATGAACAAACACATCCAAATTTATCATTATCTACTCTTCATGTAACCTTTTGAGGACCATATCTATATGTTTGAGGTGCTCTTCCCTTTAGTGGCTAAACATCAAGATATCATCAAGGTATACTATCACAAACTTGCCTATGAACTCCACCAAGACCTCATTCATCAACCTCATAAAGGTACGAGGGGCATTGGACAACCCAAATGGCATGAACTTCCACTCATATGACCCCTCATTGGTTTTAAAAGATTTTTTCCATTCATCCCCTGGCCTTATTCTAATGTGATGGTATCCACTTTTTAGATCCATTTTGGTGAAATACTTAGCACTCCCCAAGCAATCAAGTAAATCCTCTATCTTAGGGATTGGGAACCTATACCTTATAGTTATCTTATTGATGGCCCTTGAGTCTTTGCAAAGCCTCCAAATGCCTTCTTTCTTGGGTGCAAGGACATTCGGTACTACACATGGGCTTAAACTTTTTCCAAGTATCCTTGATTCAAGCAACTCCTCAATTTGTCTTGCCACCTCTACATTCTGATCTGGAGTGAGTTTGTATGTTCCTTTATTTGGTAGGGTAGATTCAGGGATCAGTTCTATGCAATGGCTTATGTCCCTTACCGGTGGTAGGGATCTTGGCATTCCATCTGAGATGATGCCTTTGTATTTGTCAAGAAAACATCTAACTACAAGGTTTATGTGTCTCTATCCTTCTTCTTTCCTTTCAGCAAACTACTCTTTCTTTGTCACCTCGAGACTAGGTATGAGGGCATAGCAAACTGCACCTTTTTCTGCAATCTCCTTCATGAACTGCTTTCCTTATACCATCAACACTTTGACATCTTTCCCCTTTGGTTCCATCTCTTCCTCTATCAGAGGTAAGAGTTCTATCACCCTACCATCCTTGGTGATTGAACAGGTGTTTCTCACCCCATCATGATAAGCCTTCAAGTCAAACTGCCATGGTCTCCCAAACAAGAGATGACATGCATCCATCTTGGCTATATCAAATAGAAATCTATCCTTATATGAACTAATCTAAAACTCTACCCAAGTCTGCTCTCCTACCACTACTTTCTGACCTTGGGTGAGCCATGAGACCTTATGCGGGTAAGGATGAGGAAACCTTCTCAGTTTACGCTTCTCTACCATTTCAAGTGATACAAAATTTTCAGTAGACCTGGAGTCTTTCAGGACCTTGCATACATTTCCCCCTACCTTGTAGGTAGCCTTGAAAAGAGACTTTTTTTGTGTAGGCTCCTTGTCAAGTACCTTCATGGTGGTTACTACTCTCCTCATTGTTAGAGCCTCTCCTCTTTTAGGGCAGCCATAGCTATCAGGGGCATTAACACTTTCATAGGTGTTTGCACTTGCCACACTTTGGCAATCAGATTCCTGCACCGAATTGCTCATCCTTTCCCACATGGATCTTGCAACCTTCTCCGGACACCTATTGGCCATATTCCATCCTTGGTTGAATTTGTAGCATCTAGGAGGTCCTCTACCTTGTGATCTTCCTCTAGAGGGTGGTCTCCTACCCCTAAAGTTCCCTCCTAGATTGTAACCTCCTCCTTGGTTGTAACTACTCTCTCCTCTATTTCCTTCTTGACTAGACTCACTTTGGTATCCAAAACCATTTCCTCTACCTCTGAAAGGGCCTATTCCCCCTCTTTGTTGTCTCCCTTTGCCTCTGTTATTTTGTTCTTGTCTTCTCTTTAGTTTCTCTTCCACCTTGAGTGCCAATTGAAAGAATTTTTGGACTGTCTCTGGGGTGTGGAGATTTAAATCTTCTTCGATGGAAAATCTCAGCCCATTGAGATATCTTGCCACCTTCTCATCTTCACTCTCCTTTACCTTGGTCCTTACACACAACTTCATAAACTCCTCTATGTAGGAAATCATGTCCATCTCCTTCTTCTTCAAGTGTTGTCTTCTCTTGTGCAATTGGACATTATAGTCCATTGGAACATAGGCTTCCTTCACCAAAGCCATCATCTTCTTCCAAGTAGCCACTTTTCTCTTTCCCTCTTTCACCCTATCATCTTGGATGAAATTCCACCAAGTCAGTGCAGCCCCTTTCATTCTGGATTGGGCCATCTTCACCCTTTGGTGCTCTGGTATGTCTTCACTCAAAGAAATTATCTAAGGAGTCTATCCACTCCATCACTGTATCAGGCTCCATCTTTCCTGCAAACACTAGTAGATCCAACTTCACATCCATTGTTCTTCTTTCCATGGACTTGAGGATACTCATCAGGGGTCTTTGATCTATAGGAACCTCTAGCTCTTCCTACCTAGGGATCTCCTCTTCATCCCCTTCTTCAACACTTCCAGAGTCTCTTTCTCCCCTCTCCACTCTGTCCTTCAACCGGTCCATCTCATTTCTCAAGGCCTAATTCTTAGCCCTAATTTCTCTTCTCTCTACCATCTGCTTCTTCACCAGGACATTCAACTCATCATTGGTCATCCTTGATGGGACATCTTGGGATCCCTCTTCCTCTGACATCTTGTCTTCTCCTTCTATCCAAAGAACACTCCTAAGCTCTGATACCACTTGATGCAGAGGCCTTCTTACACCTAAGGAAAAGTCCAAAAGGTTAGGGTCTGACCCTTCAAATGACAAAAATGACCCTACAAGGAAGAACTCCACATCTTAAGGTTTTGAACTACTCTCCACTACTCAAGCCTCACACCTACTCAAGAGGAGTAAGTGGCTTCAACTTCTCTAACAAGCCTCACTGGTGACTCCTGCTCTTGGGGACCTTGGATTTGGTCTATTCATGTCATCTAGGAACTATTCCTAACATTAATTTGTACTTAGGCCTCAGTGCCCTATACCTCCTTTGGAAACCTACACCCTAGGCTAGTAGGCTTCCTAGGCTGATATTTTGCCTTTAACTCCAAAACATTGAATACAATCTGAAAAACTATTTACCATTCCAAATACCCTTTATAGAGTTACACGTATCCTCGAAAGGGATTGGCAAGATCTGCAACTTAAGGGTCTGAACCCCTTAGAAGCCTAGAGACCTAATTAGGGAGATTAGGCCTAATTTACAAAGAAACCCCCTTTATCGGTGTCCCAAATACACCTAGAATCCACCGCTATCATATTTTAAG